>NC_081804.1:21169429-21394429 GCF_963082965.1 Carassius carassius
CGGACACACTCAACGCACACACACTCACTCACTCACAGACAGACACACTCACTCACACACACAGACTCACTCACACACACAGACACACTCACTCACACATACACTCACACACACTCACACACACAGACACACTCACTCACACAGACACTCACACAGACACACTCACTCACACAGACTCACTCACACACACAGACACACTCACTCACACAGACACACTCACACACACAGACTAACTCACTCACACAGACTAACTCACTTACACAGACACTCACACACACTCACACACAGACACACTCACTCACACAGACACTCACACAGACACACTCACTCACACAGACACACTCACACTCACACACAGACACACTCACTCACACACACAGACACACTCACACAGACTCACTCACACACAGACACACTCACTCACACACACACACACAGACTCACTCACACACACAGACACACTCACTCACTCACACAGACACACTCACGCACACACACTCACTCACACACACACACACACACACACACACAGACTCACTCACACACACAGACACACTCACTCACACAGACACACTCACTCACTCACACAGACACTCACACAGACACACTCACACACAAACACACTCACACAGACTCACTCACACACAGACACACTCACTCACACACACAGTCACACACACACACACACACAGACACTCTCACTCACTCACACATACACACACACACTCACACACACAGACACACTCACTCACTCACAGACAGACACACTCACTCACACACACACACACAGACACACTCACTCACTCACACACACAGACACACTCACTCACACAGACACTCACACACACTCACACAGACTCACTCACACAGACACACTCACACACAGACACACTCACACAGACTCACTCACACACAGACACACTCACTCACACACACACACACACAGTCACACACACACACACACACACACACACACACACTCTCACTCACTCACTCACAGACACACTCACTCACTCTCACTCACTCACTCACACATACACACACACACTCACACACACAGACACACTCACTCACTCACAGACAGACACACTCACTCACACACACACAGACTCACTCACACACACAGACACACTCACTCACACAGACACACTCACACACAGACACACTCACACACAGACACACTCACACAGACTCACTCACACACAGACACACTCACTCACACACACAGTCACACACACACACACACACACACACACAGACTCACTCACACACACAAACACACTCACTCACACAGACACTCACACAGACACACTCACACACAGACACACTCACACAGACTCACTCACACACAGACACACTCACTCACACACACAGTCACACACACACAGACTCACTCACACACACAGACACACTCACTCACACAGACTCCCTCACTCACACAGACACACTCACTCACACACACACACACACTCACACACACTCACTCACTCACACAGACTCACTCACACAGACTCACTCACACAGACACACTCACTCACACACACACACACACTCACTCACACAGACTCACTCACTCACACACACACAGTCACACTCACTCACACAGACACTCTCACACAGACATACTTACACACAGACACACTCACTCACTCACACACACAGACACACTCACTCACACAAACACACACTCACTCACACACACTCACTCACTCACACAGACTCACTCACTCACACACACACAGTCACACTCACTCACACAGACACTCTCACACAGACATACTTACACACAGACACACTCACTCACTCACACACACAGACACACTCACTCACACAAACACACACTCACTCACACACACACACACACACACACACAGTCACACTCACTCACACAGACACTCTCACACAGACATACTTACACACACAGACTCACTCACACACACAGACACACATTCACTCACTCACACACACACACACACACACACACTCACACACACACACACACACACACACACACACAGACACACTCACTCACACACACAGTCACACTCACTCACTCACACAGACACACTCACTCACTCACAGACACACTCACTCACTCACAGACACACTCACTCACTCACAGACACACTCACTCACACAGACTCACTCACACAAACACACACTCACTCACACACACACACACACACACACACAGTCACACTCACTCACACAGACACACTCTCACACAGACACACTCACACACACTCACACACACACACTCACTCACTCACACACACTCACTCACTCACACACACACACACACACACACACACACACACACACACACTCACTCACTCACACACACACAGACACACTCTTCCCTGTTGATAATGAAAACGATGCATTGGGATTAGAGACCTGCGCGGGACACACTTTTCAGTCCCGCTCCCGCCCGCTCCCGCAGTGTTTAGTACCGCTCCCGCAAAGATTTGTCATTTTTAGTCCCGCTCCCGCCCGCATCTGTGATATTATGTCCCGCTCCCGTCCGCAAATGCCCGCAAGACGGCAGGCAGGATCAGGGGCGGCGCTAGGACGTTTTTAGCCCCGAATAATTTTGTTAAATTGTGTCTCTCATAGAGCAAAACAATTAATCAGAAAAAGAAATGTGAATAAGATTACAGCAGCCGTGATTACCTAATCATGTGCATATTACAGTTTTATTTATATTTTTCCATCTTGCATTAAAGCGATGTGCTTTTTTGCAGCGTTGAGCAGCGTTGCGCACTTGATATTCTTGATGCTGCTCTGATGCACTACATTACGCAATGCTCTGTTTGTTGTTTGGATGACTAAAAGTTCAGCGGTCTAGCTCATCAATGTCAAAATGATTAAAGAAGCGAACGAATGCCTGGTAAAATGCAAGTAGATAAAAATGTAATATTTGACTGTTTTACAATAGAAATTATCAACTACCGACAGTAGCCTATCCGGTGACGCAAATTACTCAACTTTTTAATTTATTTATTAAATTTTGCTTTTTTTAATTGAAAATATGCTATAATTTCCTTGATTCATTTATAATTAAAAATAAAATATTATTTGCAAATAGTTACAATTATTTCACTAACACAACTTAAGCCTTTCTTTTTCTTAATTCCCTTAAAATCGCGTTTATATTAATTAATTCCTTTAAATAAAAATACCCAATTTTAGTTTGGGCTGAAGACCCGAATATCCAATGACCTTAGAACTGCCACTGGGCAGGATGGATGTTCACTTTCTGTCTCACGAAAGGTCTTGTAAAAAAAAAAAAAAAAATGCGTGCACACATAATTCCTTGGTAACATATTTATTGGTAAGCCTGCATATGACCATACAAAACATTAAATAGGCCTCAGTAACCAACGCCAACAAAGATACACAATCGGCCCAGATTCCAATAGGCTTAATTATGTAGTCTAACTTAAAAACAGGCATGGCCTACACGAACATTTGAAAAACAAAATAACATTTAAAACATTTAAACATAAAAACATTTAAAAACATACAAAACACGAAACGGTCCCGTATTACGAACAGCATAATATTCACAATAGTAGCCTAGGCGAACCTTAACCAAAAACAAAAATATAAAATCTGTTCGATTAGGAAATATTATTATCTATCTAATATATATAATTATATTAGATAACGTTCTGGTCACAATATAGGCTAGCCATGAACATTCGTAAAACATTGAGACTAAAAAACTATTTGGGCTTTGAGTACAGGTGTTAAACTGAAAATAGCCTGGGCTTACCTTTTAATAATAATAATAAAAATAAAAACTGAATGATAAAAAATGAAAAAATGAAAATGATAAAAATAAAGGTAAAAGAATCAGCTGCTGCTTAGGCTATCGGGTTCTTTGAATAACCATGAAGGAAAAGTAGGTTGTTTACTGATGAGGGCTTCAGCACACTGCGTCTTTGCTCCAGTATGCGACCACAATTGCTGAAAGCCCGTTCGGACGGTGCGCTGGAGGCTGGGACACATAGTACATGGCGTGCCAGTTTGGAAAGTTTGGGAAATTCAAAGCAATGTTTCTTCCACCACGGGAGGATATCTTTGGGTTGGTGTGATTCGGATCCATCCAGTTTTACTTTCAAATACGCCTCTATCTCGGAATCTAAAGACTTCTGCGAGTCAGTACACGTAGCACCTACATCTTCCCATTCTTCAAAATCACGAAATGTCACCTTTTTAGGTGGAGGTGGCTCAGAATTTTCCTCAGCTTGGACATCAAACCCCAAGTCCTCAATCTGCTCTTTCACAGCTTCAGTCACATATTTTCTTTCATTTTCATCGACCATCTTAAGCTGACGCAGTTTGGGAGTCAGGAATGATGCTGTTTTATAGAGCATGTTAATTCCATTTGGAGCAAGGCTACTCGGTGACAACAGTTCGTCTAGACGTTGTACACAAGCAGATGCGATAACATTGAGTAGGGGGTCAACCTTGGCCACTTCGCAATGCTCTCTTAGCTTCACGGACCAAGGCAGAACAAGCGCCGCACTTAATGCCGTATTGTCCGACTCCAGGTCATTCGTTGCGTCTTTGAAGGGTTTGAGAAACGCCACCAGGGATTCAAGAGTGTGTTTATTGATGCAGCCTACTTTGTCATACTGCTTATTTTCCAGCAGTATTGTTGTGACCTCATCATACTGCTGTGAGACAGAATCCAGCATGTCCACAGTCGAATTCCATCGTGTCTCCACTGACTGTTTGAGAGACTTCCCCAGCTTGACTTGCAGGCCAGAATGTTTAAAATAGCTGACCAGTTTCTTCACGTTGGTGATAAGCTGGGCCGCTTCGGGACTTGGCTCATCACAGCAGGTGAGAGAGCATGTGCGAGAACTGAATTCAGTACATGGGCACTACAATTCAGTCTAGTGAACCCACGTAAGGAGGCCACCATGTTAGCTCCTCTATCCGTGACAAAAACAATTTTTTTTCCCAAAAGCGAACAATCAATTCCAAAGACTCTTAAGTTCTGAAATAATAAAGCACGAATATTTTCACCTGTCTTTGGAGTGCATTCATCAAATGGGGCAGAAAATAGCACTCGAGATTCTAAATTGTAGTCTGAATCGACGTAATGTATGGTGGCTGACAGGAAAGAGGTTTTGCGGTATGTCTCTGTCCAAATATCAGTTGTCACAGCACATCCATATTTAATAATTGTCTCAGTCATGTCATCGACAACAGCCCTTCTAAATCTGTGTGCCCTGTCATACATGGCGTGACACAGTTGTTGGATGAGGCAGAATATCTCTCACATCATATCTGCCTATTGTGGTTGCCGTGTCTACCAAATGTTGTGTCAACTGAATGAATCCCTCACCAGCAATGCTGTCATATGGACGGAGGTCAGCAGAAACAAAGTCCACACATTTGTCTATTGTCTTCGCCTTTAGAGCACTTGACACTTTCGGCGTGTTTCCTCTAAACTCCAACAATCTTTGTCCTTTCAAGACTGTACATACATGACGCTTCAGGCCTGATGTTCCAGATTTGTGTCCGTTGTATGTTAACACCTTTTGGCATTTATCGCAGCAGGCAAAAGGTAGTTGATTCCCCTCTCCATCGTGCACAACCGAAAAAGACTGCCAAATGTCTGATTTGAGGTTTCGTGATTTTTTTGTAGTAAATGTGCCTTTCTTTATATTAGTACTTACATCTGAAGCGCTTAGGGCTATATCTGAAGCACTAGAGGTGCTCTGAGTCTGTTCCTCGTCCATGATGTCTATTTTGAACTTGAATGAAGTATTCGAACACGGAGCAGCGGGAAGGAATTGTCTCTAAACAAGTGTGCACGAGATTACGCCCCCCTCTACCCCAAACGACAACATCCACAAGTTTAGATTGCTTAAAACGTTTTTATTGCTGACAAACAGAATCTCTCTCACAAGTACAAATTATGAACGCTACTTTAACCATTTATATATTTTACTTTACACTAATATTTAATTTGCGGGAGTGCAGCGTATCATCCCTCCCGCCCGCACCCGCAAGTGCACCGGATCATCCCGCCCGCGCCCGCAATGAACTTTCAAAATTTGTCCCGCGCCGCACTGTTTTGCGTCGCGACCCGCGGGTCCCGCGGGACTCCCGCGGGAGTGCAGACCTCTAATTGGGATCAGCATTTATAGACATTCTGAACTCTATTGGTGTTAGACAACACGTTTCAGAACCTACTCATTGTCGAAATCATACTCTAGATTTAATACTGTCACATGGAATTGATGTTGATGGTGTTGAAATTATTCAGCCAAGTGATGATATCTCAGATCATTATTTAGTTCTGTGCAAACTTCATATAGCCAAAATTGTAAATCCTACTTCTTGTTACAAGTATGGAAGAACCATCACTTCTAACACAAAAGACTGCTTTTTAAGTTATCTTCCTGATGTATCCAAGTTCCTTAGCATATCCAAAACTTCAGAACTTGATGATGTAACAGAAACTATGGACTCTCTCTCAGTGTTGGGGAGTAACTAGTTACATGTAACGGCGTTACGTAATTTAATTACAAAATTATTGTAACTGTAATTAGTTACAGTTACTAAGAAAAAATGAGTAATTAAATTACAGTTACTTGTGAAATTTTTTACGATTACAAAGGGGATTACATTTGAATATTTACACACATCCACATACAGATTTAACTGATTTCTTTCCCAAATTGCACTGACTATTCTGAGACATACCGTTCTAATAATTTCCGGGATGTGGAAATACAGTCTGGTTCGTAGAATCCAGTCATAAAAACGAAATGCCTAACGCGGACGGAATATCCCACATTTTGGATGACTAAATCAAAAGTAGGTCAGTACCTACTCCTGCACCTTCTGCGTGTCTGTGGAAATCAGGCGCGGACTGGACACCGGGAGAACCGGGACAATTCCCGGTGGCCTGACAGCCGATTTTGCCCCACTATTTAATATCATTATTGTATAATTGCCTGCCGAATGTACTAAAGCGATCATTTGCGAATCCGCCATTTGATAATTAAATCTCTAATAAATCATGAATTGTTAGTCATGACGCGCGCGCTCTCCGCGCCTCCGCCAAACGGTTTGGATCAGACTCAGAGTAATCAATGCGAGAGAGAGAGAGAGAGAGAGAGAGAGAGAGAGAGAGAGAGAGAGAGAGAGAGAGGGAGGGAGGGAGAGAGAGAGAGAGAGAGAGAGAGAGAGAGAGAGGGAGGGAGAGAGAGAGAGAGAGAGAGAGAGAGAGAGAGAGAGAGAATAAAGTGGACTGCTGGAGCAGAGAAGCAGAACTACTGTTTAGGGTTTCAGGTCAGTTTCATCTGTAAAGATGCTTTTTTGTCTTTGTTTTTTTATTTATTTAATCAAGCAGCAGCACGTTGCTCACCAGTGATCACTCAAAATACTATATAAAGGACATCATTATTATCTGTTGTAATGTTACAGTAGTAATTTAGCTAAAAAAAATCAGATTTTTTTTTATAGGTTTAGGGGGAGCTACGACAGACAACAACACAACTCTTACAAAAATTAACATTTTAATATTTAACTATAAATCCAGAGAAAATGGTTACTATTGTTTAACTGTGGTAACCAAAAATGTAAAATTATTTTACAAATGTATTTATTTATCCATTTGCAAAAAAAACAAAAAATAAAACAAGGTTATTTTACTTTTATATAGGCTAATAAAAGCATGGTAATTTTTTGTAAGGGAAAAACATGACTCCTGTACAGTATTAGGATTTTTTCTATAAAGATATTGTAGCATTGTAGAGTATTGTATTGTAAAGTATAGTTTTGTTCAATCTTGAGTATTAAAGTCATGAGAGAGATGGATAACAGGGAAAAATAAAGAGACTGAAGAGAAAAATGGAAGTGAAGGTGCAGTTCAGGAGATAACTTTTAATTATTTTGCATGTCCCCAAATTAAAGATTTAAACCTTTTTTATGTCAGGTCCACACAAAAAATAGTTTTGTCCATGAATTTGTTTGTATGAGTTTGAATTTTCCAGTCTAAATTTTTTTCCCAGTCCGCCCCTCCTGTAAATTAATGGCAAAGACATGGTTTCATTTACTACACATAGGCCTACTGAAGCTCGCAGTGTTTTCAACCTCTGCTGTCTCAATATAGGAGTACACGAGCACATAAACACAATTTCTAGAACTGCTTTGTGTCACTTAATGTGCATTTTACTTATTTTGAGAAAACTATCATCATATACAGAGACAGCAGTTTCAAAAAAACACCAATGTTTCAGGAGTTTATTACACAGAATACGTCACATGCTTATTAGATAACTGTATTTAAGTTGATGTATATGCTTTTATTTATTATTCTTTAATTTTCACAAATTTAGAAAAGTAATCAAAAAGTACTCAAAAGTAATTAGTTACATTACTTTAATAAAGTAATTGAAAAAGTTACACTACTATTACATTTTAAACAGGGTAACTTGTAATCTGTAACCTATTACATTTCCAAAGTAACCTTCCCAACACTGCTCTCTCTTTTCTAGCACTTTAAATACAGCTGCTCCTTTACGCTTAAGGAAGGTTAAGGAAAACAGTTTGACACCATGGTATAATGAGCATACTCGCACCCTAAAGAGAGCAGCCCGAAAAATGGAGCACAGCTGGAGGAAAACAAAACTAGAGGTATTTCGTATTGCTTGGCGGGAAAGTAACATATCCTACAGAAAAGCATTAAAAACTGCTAGATCCGATTACTTTTCTTCTCTTTTAGAAGAAAACAAACATAACCCCATGTATTTATTCAATACAGTGGCTAAATTAACGAAAAATAAAGCCTCAACAAGTGTTGACATTTCCCAACACCACAGCAGTAATGACTTTATGAACTACTTTACTTCTAAGATCGATACTATTAGAGATAAAATTGCAACCATTCAGCCGTCAGCTACAGTATCACATCAGACAGTGCACTATAGACCCCCTGAGGAACAGTTCCACTCATTCTCTACCATAGGAGAGGAAGAATTGTATAAACTTGTTAAATCATCTAAACCAACAACATTTATGTTAGACCCTATACCATCTAAGCTCCTAAAAGAGGTGCTTCCAGAAGTCATAGATCCTCTTCTGACTATTATTTATTCCTCATTGTCATTTGAACACTATGTTGGCATTAATGGAAGTGCATTAGCATGGTTTAAATCGTACTTATATGACCGCCATCAGTTCGTAGCAGTGAATGAAGATGTATCCTATCGATCACAAGTGCAGTATGGAGTACCTCAAGGCTCAGTACTAGGGCCGCTACTCTTCACGCTTTATATGTTACCCTTGGGAGATATCATCAGGAAACATGGTGTTAGCTTTCACTGTTATGCTGATGATACTCAACTCTATATTTCTTCGCAGCCCGGTGAAACACCAATTTGAAAAACTAATGGATTGCATAGTCGATATAAAAAACTGGATGACGAGTAATTTCTTATTGCTAAATTCTGAAAAAACAGAGGTGTTAATTATAGGACCTAAAAACTCTGCTTGTAATAACCTAGAACACTGTCTAAGACTTGATGGTTGCTCTGTCAATTCTTCATCATCAGTTAGGAACCTAGGTGTGCTATTTGATCGCAATCTTTCCTTAGAAAGCCACGTTTCTAGCATTTGTAAAATTGCATTTTTCCATCTCAAAAATATATCTAAATTACGGCCTATGCTCTCAATGTCAAATGCAGAAATGTTAATCCATGCTTTTATGACCTCAAGGTTAGATTATTGTAATGCTTTATTGGGTGGTTGTTCTGCACGCTTAGTAAACAAACTACAGCTAGTCCAAAATGCAGCAGCAAGAGTTCTTACTAGAACCAGGAAGTATGACCATATTAGCCCGGTCCTGTCAACACTGCACTGGCTCCCTATCAAGCATCGTATAGATTTTAAAATATTGCTTATTACCTATAAAGCCCTGAATGGTTTAGCACCTCAGTATTTGAATGAGCTCCTTTTACATTATAATCCTCTACGTCCGCTACGTTCTCAAAACTCAGGCAATTTGATAATACCTAGAATATCAAAATCAACTGCGGGCGGCAGATCCTTTTCCTATTTGGCGCCTAAACTCTGGAATAACCTACCTAACATTGTTCGGGAGGCAGACACACTCTTGCAGTTTAAATCTAGATTAAAGACCCATCTCTTTAACCTGGCATACACATAACATACTAATATGCTTTTATTATCCAAATCCGTTAAAGGATTTTTAGGCTGCATTAATTAGGTAAACCGGAACCGGAAACACTTCCCATAACACCCTATGTACTTGCTACATCATTAGAAGAATGGCATCTACGCTAATATTTGTCTGTTTCTCTCTTGTTCCGAGGTCACCGTGGCCACCAGATCCAGTCTGTGTCCAGATCAGAGGGTCACTGCAGTCACCCGGATCCAGTACGTATCCAGACCAGATGCTGGATCAGCACCTAGAAAGGACCTCTACATCCCTTAAAGACAGCGGAGACCAGGACAACTAGAGCCCCAGATACAGATCCCCTGTAAACACCTTGTCTCAAAGGAGCACCAGGACAAGACCACAGGAAACAGATGATTCTTCTGCACAATCTGACTTTGCTGCAGTCTGGAATTGAACTACTGGTTTCATCTGGTCAGAGGAGAACTGGCCCCCAACTGAGCCTGGTTTCTCCCAAGGTTTTTTTCTCCATTCTGTCACCGATGGAGTTTCGGTTCCTTGCCGCTGTCACCTCTGGCTTGCTTAGTTGGGGACACTTCATCTACAGCGATATCGTTGACTTGATTGCAAATAAATGCACAGACACTATTTAATTGAACAGAGATGACATAACTGAATTCAATGATGAACTGCCTTTATCATTTTTTTCATTATTGACACTGTTTTCCTAATGAATGTTGTTCAGTTGCTTTGACGCAATGTATTTTGTTTAAAGCGCTATATAAATAAAGGTGACTTTGACTTTGACACTCACTCAGAGACACTCACCCACACAGACACACTCACTCACACCCAGACCAAAGAGAGAAAAAGAAAAAGATAGGCAAAGACCAAAGAGAGAAGAAGAAAAAGACAGGCAAAGACCAAAGAGAGAAGAAGAAAAAGACAGGCAAAGACCAAAGAGAGAAGAAGAAAAAGACAGGCAAAGAACAAAGAGGGAAGAAGAAAAAGACAGGCAAAGACCAAAGAGAGAAGAAGAAAAAGACAGGCAAAGACCAAAGAGAGAAGAAGAAAAAGACAGGCAAAGAACACAGAGGGAAGAAGAAAAAGACAGGCAAAGACCAAAGAGGGAAGAAGAAAAAGACAGGCAAAGACCAAAGAGAGAAGAAGAAAAAGATAGGCAAAGACCAAAGAGAGAAGAAGAAAAAGACAGGCAAAGACCAAAGAGAGAAGAAGAAAAAGATAGGCAAAGACCAAAGAGAGAAGATAAAGATAGGCAAAGACCAAAGAGAGAAGAAGAAAAAGACAGGCAAAGAGAGAAGAAGAAAAAGATAGGCAAAGACCAAAGAGAGAAGAAGAAAAAGACAGGCAAAGACCAAAGAGAGAAGAAGAAAAAGATAGGCAAAGACCAAAGAGAGAAGATAAAGATAGGCAAAGACCAAAGAGAGAAGAAGAAAAAGACAGGCAAAGACCAAAGAGAGAAGAAGAAAAAGATAGGCAAAGACCAAAGAGAGAAGATAAAGATAGGCAAAGACCAAAGAGAGAAGAAGAAAAAGACAGGCAAAGAGAGAAGAAGAAAAAGATAGGCAAAGACCAAAGAGAGAAGAAGAAAAAGACAGGCAAAGACCAAAGAGAGAAGAAGAAAAAGACAGGCAAAGACCAAAGAGAGAAGAAGAAAAAGACAGGCAAAGAACACAGAGGGAAGAAGAAAAAGACAGGCAAAGACCAAAGAGGGAAGAAGAAAAAGACAGGCAAAGACCAAAGAGGGAAGAAGAAAAAGACAGGCAAAGACCAAAGAGAGAAGAAGAAAAAGATAGGCAAAGACCAAAGAGAGAAGAAAAAGATAGGCAAAGACCAAAGAGAGAAGAAGAAAAAGACAGGCAAAGAGAGAAGAAGAAAAAGATAGGCAAAGACCAAAGAGAGAAGAAGAAAAAGACAGGCAAAGACCAAAGAGAGAAGAAAAAGATAGGCAAAGACCAAAGAGAGAAGAAGAAAAAGATAGGCAAAGACCAAAGAGAGAAGAAGAAAAAGATAGGCAAAGACCAAAGAGAGAAGAAGAAAAAAATAGGCAAAGACCAAAGAGAGAAGAAGAAAAAGACAGGCAAAGACCAAAGAGAGAAGAAGAAAAAGACAGGCAAAGACCAATGAGAGAAGAAGAAAAAGACAGGCAAAGACCAATGAGAGAAGAAGATAAAGATAGGCAAAGACCAAAGAGAGAAGAAGAAAAAGACAGGCAAAGACCAAAGAGAGAAGAAGAAAAAGACAGGCAAAGACCAAAGAGAGAAGAAGAAAAAGACAGGCAAAGACCAAAGAGAGAAGAAGAAAAAGACAGGCAAAGACCAAAGAGAGAAGAAGAAAAAGACAGGCAAAGACCAAAGAGAGAAGAAGAAAAAGATAGGCAAAGACCAAAGAGAGAAGAAGAAAAAGACAGACAAAGACCAAAGAGAGAAGAAGAAAAAGACAGGCAAAGACCAAAGAGAGAAGAAGAAAAAGACAGGCAAAGACCAAAGAGAGAAGAAGAAAAAGACAGACAAAGACCAAAGAGAGAAGAAGAAAAAGATAGGCAAAGACCAAAGAGAGAAGAAGAAAAAGACAGACAAAGACCAAAGAGAGAAGAAGAAAAAGATAGGCAAAGACCAAAGAGAGAAGAAGAAAAAGACAGGCAAAGACCAAAGAGAGAAGAAGAAAAAGATAGGCAAAGACCAAAGAGAGAAGACTAGAAAGCAAAAACAGAGACAAGGGAAATTAAGAAATGGTCAGAAAAAAAGGGAGAGCAGGAGAAAGTCAGTGAAAGAAAAAAGGTAAGTTATTTTTACTAAAATGATGTCTCCATAATTGATCACTTATTGTCTTGTGTGTTTCTTCTCACTTTAGTAACACAAGACAGAAGTCCAAAAACAACATGTAGCAGCAAGCAGATCCATATAGAAGATACTATCAGAACAACCAAGGTAAATGACAACCAATGACAGCTCTTCCCTGTGTAAATAGACAATACATATTATTGTACAGAGAAAATTTTATGTAAATACAATTTTACAGAGGATACATCTGTTAAACAGAATGTTGTTCTGTGTTTTTTATTTTTCTTCTTTTTTTCTTACAGATACAACTCCAGATGTCTATACATCATTGCTGTGTGAAGACTGCTGAAGAGAAGTAACAAGTAGGGCTTTTTTTTTTTAAATAAGGACTGACAAAAGGAGGGAAACAAGAGATGTAGAGGGCCCCATGTCTGTGTTTGCCTTGGGCCCCAAAATGTCTAAATCCGCCCCTGTGTGTAATACCAGGTTTAATTCCTGTGGCTCAGTTGTAGAGCATTGCGTTAGCAGCGCTAAAGGTTCTGGGTTAAATTCCCATGGAATTAAAAAATGTAAAAAAATATATAAATAAATAATGTAAAGCCTGAATGCACTGTAAGTCGCTTTGGATAAAAGTGTCTGCCAAATGAATAAATGTAAATTCAGGTAAATTCTACTTATTTCAAATACTTTAAAACCCATCACAAATAAAAACAAATTATATGTATATATTATAGTGCTAATGAACACAATATCAAATTCATCATCTTCAATTCTTCATACAATATTTACACCCTTAAACCAACCATGCTTCGCATCCAGTCTTTATTGGCATGTGCATGTATATAATGGCATTAGTCACTTAAATCCTGTGAAATGTGCCAGTGCCACTGACATTGTCCGGAACACTGACACGACATTTGGTGTGTCTCAATCAGCTTCCTTGTTCAGTTGTCAGGGCACAGATCAGGGAGTCAGCTAAATTAAGGGTTGTCTCAATCACGAAAATCCTTCCAGTCCTCTGGAACATTCGTTCCCTAAAAAAATCCCACAGTACACTGCAAAAACTATACATTTTGCCAGCTAACATAAGACCAGTGGGCGGCCATACACCAAAGTTGGCGGCCCACTGGCATTTTGCTCATCGTTATTCCAGCGAACCTCCAGTGACAGCTGCAGCTTTTCCAACAACGGTCCGTTTGATGAGAGAAAGGTGAAACTTAGTAGCAGTAAGTAGTTACAGTAAACGCCTTAGCAGCAGAGCACTATTATTCTGCTGTGCAGAACTGAGGAAGAACTGATTATGGCACACTTTGATCTTCAGCAAAAAGGGGCATTTAATTCCCGCCCACATGGAGAAATCTTATATTCAAGCGGTTTATTAATTGTTCTTGCCCCAAGCAAAAAAATGAACAATTAAGCAGAATACTTGTTTATAGTTTTCTGGGGGGGGGGGGTGAGCAGACCAATCGTTCTATGACATCAAAGCTTCGCGAGAGAGTGATTCAAACGCATAGGGTGCCATCTGCTCTCTAATCACTCTCGTTGTACTTTCATTTCATACACCAAAAGGTTTGCTAAGTGCCACCAAGTGCTGGGGCAGTGCCGCAGTAGTTTGAAAAGTGGTGGGTCAAATGCCAGCTCGCTCCCATTGCCCCTGCATCCCTGATTTGTACAATACACATTAATATGTTAGCTACACAAAATTCATTTTTAAAACATTGCTTATAAAATTGTGGCAGGGGGGCGTGGTTTAGTGAAGTCTGCAGCGGGAGAGAGAATCAGGAGATGAGCGGTGAGTGAGTGGGTTGGACGGAAACGATCAACACCTGTTTCTTGTTGCAGAAATTGGTGTGGAGATAGTATAGACAGTTTATAAGAGACATGCCACTTCCTCAATCCTCAAAACAACTATATAAGGAAAACCCGTAACGGCAAAGATGGCGGTTGTGTGCACATGTCCCGCCCCTCCCGCTGGAAAGCCAATCATCTGCTTTTATCAGTCAAGCCAGGAAACATTTAAGCCTATCGTCTGGTTCCACTGACGTATGCGCACAGTTGAGGAACCCTAGTTCATGCGTAGTAAAGGTATAACCTGTGGGGAAAAAGGCGTTTTAAACCTTATTTTGGGGCAAATTCATAAAAATTTTTTTGCGATTTTTATTATATTTCACTGCCGTTTCTAAACATGCTGTTTTTATGTCCCGGTGACCAGTGAAAGTGCAGTTCTGACTTTCTGCCCTTTCATTTAGATAGGAGCTGCTCTTGTTATTCTGAAATAGCTGCCCGGAGGCGTTGCCAAGATGGCGGCCGAGTGGCACGACTTGCCTGAAAGGACTTTGGTATAAAACGCCAGGAGAAACCTTTTACTGTCTATGGGAGAAACGGGAGCAGTTGAGAGAGAGACGGACTGCTGAAGTGACCTGAGAACTGGAAGGAGTAACCCGGAAGTGCTATGCGTTAGAGTATATTGTTGTCAAAGTAAAAGTCACCATTGGTGTTTACGAAGAATATATATTTTTGAGTTATAATAAACTCGTCAGCAGTCAAGCCGACCCTTGTCCTCTTCCTTTCCTCACACGAACTCACTACAAAAATGCATCACAATGAATAGTTATTTAAGGATTTAAAAATGTATAAATGTGTTGGTGCATCTTATATTAATATCAACATTACTCAATAAATTTTACTGAACTTTCTTTGCTAATATATAATAATATATATCCACTTTCCTCTCAGGCATGCCTATCTATTTGTGACTTTCATTACAAAAAAGCAAAAACATTACATTTTCTAATAACTAATTCTCAAAAATCCCTGGGACATATAATGGTCCATAGTTAACTATGTAATATACAGGTTGTGATTAAAAAGAAAATGATCTTTTATGCTTTTGCTCGGTTATGTTTGTGAAATATTTCATATTGTCCACGTCTCTGGAATTGTGTTTGTGAAGTGGAATTTCATCTTTCAGACTTTCCCTGTTCGGATCTTGAAAACTTGATGTAGTGCTCATGGTGCCGTGTCCAGACGATGCTACATCTCTAGGTCTGAGCCATCGACACACTTTGTCATTGGGGTCCAGGATATCAGCTCCAACTAAACTGGTTCCATCTAACAGTGAATCTCCACTCACTGAAAGCACATGGAATGTTGTTAGGTGTTTTATAGATACATTATGCATGCTTGCTTGCTGTAAATTATTTACAATGGAATGCATTCATGCTTGTCATTGGTTTAAGAAACGGGAGATAGGGGACCATGGAATAAAACCGTTTAACTCATTAAATACTATTTAATCCTAAATATGTGAATCTTATAGTATAGATATTGATTATACAAATACTTATGCATAATGTATTTATGTAATTGTAGTGTATTTAATATATGAACACTGAACCCTTATGATGATGTTCATTGTAAGGATAAAAAGAAACATACTATTTGGGATTGAGCACTTAATGCTTCCTCTTCGTTTGTGATAGAACTGCTCGGTTTCTTCGTTTAGATCCACTGTTGCTGCCTCCAACATCCTCTCTATGAGCTCATCTTCATGTTTTTTCCACTCCTCTTCCAGGGTCTCATTAAACATCTGATGCACTGTTGTTGGATTGCTAGCTTTGTTCTCTAGTGTAAAATATTCACCTCTGTTTCTAGTCACCATTTGTTCGATCATCTTGAGCAGATTTTTCACTTGAAATCTATTTGTCCAGTCATTATTTAGCACATGATATCGGTTTCCACATTTTCTTTCTATCAACTCTTGCAGAGCTTCTCCTTCACATGCAATGTACTCCTCAACTGTTCTGTCCATCAACCAGTGTCCATAAGTGAATAATATTATAGTATGTTTCCAGGCATCGTCACCAAACAGGCTCATGAGCTCCTCCACTGTTTGTTGAGATCTTTTTGTAAACGCTTCATGTGCAGGCAACACTAGCAGGAATGCATGAGGTCCTGGAGAACAAACGGTCACACTGTGTAAGATTTCTTTCGCATTTTCCAGAGATGATGTGGACCAGCCAGGTGTGTCCACCACCGAGACCTGATATCCTTCAATTTTCCCCTGTTTCATCACACATTGCATTGTTCTTGTGCAGATAATAAAATCCTAGATAGAATTAAAAATAATTATGAAAACAATTATAATATAAATGATGTATAGGAATTAAACAATCACTATTATGACATTAATGACAACGTTGTTTACAAATTGTGGGACAACTTACCTCTTCTGTCGTTTTCTCAAATAAATGTCCTTGCAAAATGATGTTTCCTGACGTGCTTTTTCCAACTCTTCCTCCTCCGAGAAGAACAATCCTCACATCTGAGAGAGTGTATTTCCTTTCTAATGTCAAGAAATCAATAGAATGTGTATTATCTTTAGATAATGTATTATTATTATATTTATTATTAACAACAGTGCTGTTTACTCACCCTTCAGCAGCTCTTGAAGGATATCTCTTTGCCTTCTCACTTTGGTCATGTTTCTTTTGGCAATTTTCATCTTAATCTCAAGCTCTGTGGATGGATTGCTGTCTGTTTCTGGTACGTAATGACAACCATTGTTCTCCATCACGATTTCCTCAATTTTTGCAAGCAGTTCCAAGACTTGTGTGCTGTCAGTGTTCTGCTTACAGTTAAAGACGTGATATCTGTTCCCACACTTTTTAATAAGCCACTGCAGTTGTTTTCCCTCATTTTCAATACGTTCCTCAATGGTTGTATCTCCAAGCCAGTCTCCTCTGGTAAACAGCACAAGTGTGTGACTCCAGACCTTCTTCCTCAGAAGACTCATATGTTCTTCCACAGCGGTTTGAGAAGACTTGTTAAATGTTGTTTCAAGGGGAATAGTTAATAGAATGACGTGTGGACCTGGTGGACATAGACGTATGCTGTTTTCAATCTCTAATTTGTCCAGCTCTGATGTCTTTTCAAGAGGACTGTCATACTGCCAGCCTGGTGTGTCCACCACAGTCAGATGTCTTCCGTGCACGTCTCCTGTAGCTTGAACAGATCGTGCAGTTCTTCTCCCAACATCAAAAGCATTCCTCCCCAAAATTATGTTTCCAGCTGAACTTTTTCCACTTCCTTCTATTCCCCCAAGTTGTCGACTCCCAATTATTACAATTCTTATCTCAGAAAGTGTTGTGTCTAAAAAGGTAGGGGGGGTTAACTGTCTCTGAATACTATTGTAAACTTATTAAAACAATACAATACAATACAATACAATACACAAAGCTGTGGGAATTAGTTATGAATTGCAAATTCAACATTTTTTTAAGTTATGTTATATTTTAGCATCCTCAAAGCCACCCTTTGCCTAGAATTTAAAAAAATACACTTTTTAACAGCCTGGGAACACTTTATTCTGGGCTTTTACTGCTATTTTCATTATTTAGCCCACATCATGCGATTTAAAGCATTTTTAAAATAATATTTTGGCACAATTTCAAATATTTAAGCCTATACGTATATATCCAGAATCAGATTCTAGACGTACAGGATCTAGTTTAGTGACCGTGAACGTTTGAAAGGTAGTATGTTTATCCACTTATGAATTAACAAAAAATGAACAAAAGATTAACAAAAAAAGGTAAACATTTTTGTTGAAAAGTAGATAACATCAATGGAAACTGACCGGGGCAAGATGATCGGTAGCTTTTCTGTGCCTCCGTGGTTTGTCCTGTGCCTTGAGCTGACATCTTCTCTTTTGTCTTCTTACTTTCCAGTCATCACTATTGGTTAACTCAAATGTGAAATGTTTAGAAAATGAAACAAAGAAATTGTAGACTATTCCTGATTGCGTCGATGTTAGCACACTTTGACACACACAAACTATAAGGAAATACTTCTTGAACTCATAAATTGCTTCTACTATGTTTCCAACATGAATAGTCTGTCAACTAAGGTGATGAAACGTACCTTTCAGTCTTTTGTGTAACGTCTAAAATGCCCCTTACTTTACTTCCTCAGAGATATCGATTTACATGAACAGGTTGCCAGATCTTCAATAATTAAGTCAACAGTGCTAAGGATTAATTCTCATGAATAATATTTTTAGCTAATTTTGAAGACAAACATCACAGTACATAATATTTGTACCATAAAGAAGAAGAAAAAATCAATTGAACAAAGCCACCGTAGACTTTGAAATACTGAAAGAGAGAAATGTCAAAAAACCTGCAGTGTTTGCTGAAAACATAAAGACTTTTAAGTGATTTAAGTAAATAATTTTAGATTTCTAATGGCATGGTTTATTTAGAGCATTTTTAACATTAATACACAGATATTTTAGTCAATTCACATTGTATTAGGTTTTCTGCACTTACCTTTTCTCATCTATTTTGTTATTTATCTTCAGATATAGATGACAAACATGCAGTCAGTTGATGTCAGTGTCCAAGAGCTGAAACACGTCCCGCCAGTGTATTATTTGTAGGCACTTTGCAGTGTGTGTTTCTTGTTGTCTTGACATTGAAGGTCACTGCTTTAGTGTACACACCTCACAGTATTTATGGTCTTTACTGTTCCTGTCTTTTTCTTCATCAACCTACATTTACATTTATTGATTTGGCAGCCGCATTTATAAGGAAAGGACTTACAAGCAGGAGAGAACTAAACATTTTATCAACATGCTAAACAGTCCAGGCTATGTTACTAGCAGTAATAAAGCTGAAGTAAGCAAGGGAGAGAATGAAAAACATCAGACATTGTTTTAATACATAAAACATAGACAGAGCTATAGACAGTTATTGGTTAGTCAGAAACAGGTATGTTTTTTGACAGCTGTGATGGATGCTGAAACTCGGGTGGAGGCTGGCAGGCACACACACACACACACAGCAGTGAACACACACACACACACACAGCAGTGAACACACACACACACACACAGCAGTGAACACACACACACACACACACAGCAGTGAACACACACACACACACACACACACACACACACAGCAGTGAACACACACACACACACACACAGCAGTGAACACACACACACACACAGCAGTGAACACACACACACACACACAGCAGTGAACACACACACACACACACACACACACAGCAGTGAACACACACACACACACACACACACACACACACACAGCAGTGAACACACACACACACACACAGCAGTGAACACACACACACACACACACAGCAGTGAACACACACACACACACAGCAGTGAACACACACACACACACACAGTTAACACACACACACACACACACACACACACACACAGCAGTGAACACACACACACACACACACACACACAGCAGTGAACACACACACACACACACACACACACACACATACACACACACACTGTGAACACACACACACACACACTGTGAACACACACACACACACACACACACACACACAGCAGTGAACACACACACACACACAGCAGTGAACACACACACACACACAGCAGTGAACACACACACACACAGCAGTGAACACACACACACACACACACACACACACACAGCAGTGAACACATACACACACACACACAGCAGTGAATACACACACACACACACACAGCAGTGAACACACACACACACAGCAGTGAACACACACAAACACACACACACAGCAGTGAACACACACACACACACACAGCAGTGAACACACACACACACACACACACAGTGAACACACACACACACACACACAGTGAACACACACACACACACACACACACACACACACACAGCAGTGAACACACACACACACTGTGAACACACACACACACACACACACACACACACACACACACATACACACACACACAGCAGTGAACACACACACACACTGTGAACACACACACACACACACACACACACACACATACACATACACACACACACACAGCAGTGAACACATACACACACACACACAGCAGTGAATACACACACACACACACACACACACACAGCAGTGAACACACACACACACACACACACAGCAGTGAACACACACACACACACACACACAGCAGTGAACACACACACACACACACACACACAGCAGTGAACACACACACACACAGTGAACACACACACACACAGTGAACACACACACACACACACACACACAGTGAACACACACACACAGCAGTGAACACACACACACACTGTGAACACACACACACACACACACATACACATACACACATACACACACACACACACACACACACAGCAGTGAACACACACACACACACACACACACACACACACACACACACTGTGAACACACACACACACACACACACACACACACACACACACACAGCAGTGAACACACACACACCTAATGAGAGCACCATCTGTTCAATGGCGGCAGCTAGCGGGACAGGTGCGTCAGGAGCTTTCCTGGCGCTTTTAGTTTTTGGAGTTATTTTAAACTTGGTAGATTCGGAACCGCTTGTAAATATAAAGCGAGTTTCCCAAAACATAACAGTGTTTAGAGAAAACACGTTTAAGCATTTCGGACACAGAAAGCATATTTTAATGCAATCGTTTGTAAACACTGCGGCCGGCCGAGATCAACACAAACGAAGCAATGCAGTCCGGTGCAAACGCCAATGTGACAGTGGGATCATTATCATACTCTACCTGTTGCTGTCCGGTGATGTGCACCCGTGCCCTGGTCCGATTTCCCGTGGTGCCAGCTGCAAGGATGCTAGGAGCATTATCCCTGCTTCTCAGAGTCAGGGGCTGGGGCTCACTCGACATCGATCGGGAGGTGGATCTATCGGCGACGGGGAGCGGAGATCTCGGACAAAGAGGGCTGTGACGTCGGGTTTGATGAGCACCGAAGGCCTGGGTTGGCCTGTCGGTGCGTTGATCGACAACACCGGAGTTTTAACCATTAAAGAGCAAACATCTATCATCTCCATGCCCTACGTTTCGGTCCCTACTGGATCATATCGTACTGATGTCACGGTAACTGGTCATTACGCTCAAGGTAAGCGTGAAAATCTGCACGGTACAACCCACAGTGCATCCAAAAGCATCATAAACCCTGCTCTGAAAAAACATTGCAAACTGAACTTTTTTAAAACCGTCAATCACTCTCGATTGATTTGGGATCAAAAACTCAAACCTAGGGGTCTCTTTGGAGGGCATATGAACATCCGCAGCCTCACACCAAAGTCTGAACAAGTACATCATCTTCTTACTAACTCTAACTTAGATTTTTTAGGCCTGTCTGAATCGTGGTTACATAACCATTCTCCATCTGCTGCATTACATGTACCAGGGTATAATATCTTTAGATGGGACAGATCTGAGGGAAGAGGGGGAGGAGTCATGATTTACATAAAAGATCACATCAACTGTCATCAGATATGTTGGCCTCTTGACCATGATTTAGAGTGTATTGGGTTGAATATAGTGCTTTCATCTGAAATGTCTTTTGTGCTCATTGTTGCATATCGTCCACCCTCCTCTAATAATGACTTTTATATCACTTTTAAAAAGCTACTTCAAGCCTGTGATTTTAAAACTGAGGTAATATTACTTGGTGATCTAAACTGTAACTGGCTAAATAAGACTAATAGGAAACCCCTTAAACAGATCACAGTCTAGATTTTACCCAATTGTTGGAAGGTCCTACTAGAATAACCACATCATCTCAGACACAGATAGACTTAATATTCAGTAACAAGCCTGAACGAATTGTAAAAACATTTAATTTTATTACTGGACTGTCTGACCATAATCTGACATTACTGTCAAGAAAACTTACAAAAAAGCGCTTTCATCACTCTAATAAACCTGTGGAGCAACTCAGGATTCCAAAGAATGAAATGGATAATTTTCAAAGGGCAGTACAGCAGACTAAATGGACAAATATACTTACTGGGACCAACATAGAAGAAGTTAGCAAGACGTTTGTCACCAAGTTACAAAGTCTAGTTAAGGAGTTCACTAGAAAGGTAAAAGGAAAGAAAAAAACAAATGCTCTCCCTTGGCTTAATATTGAAATATTTAATCTGATGAAGGAAAGAGACACCGCTTTAAAAAGATCATTAAAAACCAAGTTAAATAGTGATGGGCATAGGTTCACTTCATTACGTAATCAAGTAGTTAAAATGATCAGAAAAGCTAAAGCCAATTTTTTTATAACTATTATTAAGGAGGGAAAGGGTAACACAAAGTTGATCTGGGAACAGATAAAGAATGTGATGGGAATTAGCCACAGGCTTAGAAAACAGTTAGAGTTGAACCTGAATGGTAAATTAACACAGGATCCAGCACAAATAGCTGTAGCTTTTAATGAATATTTTATCAATTCTGTGGATGAAATCGCACAGAATTTCCCTCTAACAACGAGAGATATCGTTAAAATAGATGAAAGTAAGCCTTCTTTTAGTATTCAACCTATCTCTGAAATTAAAACCCAGGCAATTATTAATTCTCTTAAAATTTCAACATCAAAAGATATTTATGGAATGGATTCTAAAATGCTTAAATCCCTGAATGAACATCTATCCTACCCTATTACACAAATTTTTAACCAGTCAGTTCTACAGGGGATATTTCCAACTACCTGGAAGACTGCAATTGTAACTCCCATATTTAAGTCAAATGAGCCTTTGAACATAGTTAACTACCGTCCAATCAGTCTTCTACCTGTGGTTTCTAAGGTTGTTGAAAAATGTGTATCAGAGCAGCTTGTTTCTTTTTTAAATAATAGTCCATTTACTCTTCATCCGATGCAGTTTGGCTTCAGGGCCCATCACTCTGCAGAAACAGCAAACTGTTTATTTTTAGAGAATGTACGAGCAATGGTTGACAAGGGAGGTGTTGTTGGCGCTGTGTTTTTAGACCTTCGTAAAGCTTTTGACACAGTCAACCATCAGGTCCTTATTGCCAAACTCTCTACTTTTAATTTCTCCACTTCTGCAATTAAATGGTTTGAGTCATATTTAACCTGTAGAACTCAATATGTTTCTGTAAACAACCATTGTTCATTAGCTCTTAATCTATGCACAGGGGTACCACAAGGATCGATACTTGGCCCACTTTTGTTTAGTCTATATATCAATGATCTGCCATCAGTTTGCCTTGATATCAATACATTAATGTATGCAGACGACACTGTAATTTATGCGCATGCCAAGACAAAACATCTGGCTGCTGCCAAACTGACCATAGCTATGGATAAGATCACCAATTGGCTAAATTGTTCATGCCTTCAACTAAATCTAGACAAAACTGTGGTAATGTTTTTTACAAAGAGACAATGTAACATTGTGCCAAATATAACGATTTTAGGTCAAAACATTAGTATTGTGACACAATTTAAGTATTTGGGCGTCATTATTGACTCTAATCTCTCTTTTAAAGCACATATTAAGAAAGTATGCAATAGGGTCAAGTTCAGCTTAGCTAATTTTAGATATATTAGAAATGCACTTACTTTTAATGCTGCCAAATTATTTATGGATGCCATGATTATGTCACATCTAACATATTGTCTGACAAGCTGGGGACAAACTAACAGTTTATCACTAAAGCCATTAGCTATTCTTTATAAAAAAAACTCTCAAAGTCCTGGACCAGAA
Source organism: Carassius carassius (assembly GCF_963082965.1). Taxonomy (NCBI): domain Eukaryota; kingdom Metazoa; phylum Chordata; class Actinopteri; order Cypriniformes; family Cyprinidae; genus Carassius; species Carassius carassius. Next base: position 21,194,001 of record NC_081804.1, read on the forward strand.
GCCTAACAGTTCACATCATTGCATTAATCTTAAAAACCATAAACTGTTAAGCTGGGAAGATGTTATCAAATATAAAAACATCTGCCTGGTCTACAAAATTTTGCATAATACCGCTCCTGCTCCGTTTAATTCATTTGTAATCCGACGTAATAATGGCAGTCAGATCACTAGAAGCACCACACGAGGTGACCTTCTAATCCCATTCAGGAAAAGCACATTTGGTCAATTATCGTTTTCTGTTACAGCAATACAAAACTGGAACTCACTGCCCACTATAATTAAAGACATGCATACATATTCCACCTTTGCTACACACCTTAAAAACTGGCTGTCCGACAATTATAACTGCATACATTAATCTGAAAGTTGTGATGTGTATTTGATGTGACATGGTCATGCTGCTGCCATTAGATTTTTCTGCTGTCTGTTTCAATGTTAGGTTTTGTCTGTGTTATTATCGTGTATGTTGTTTTGTACTGTTTTAATGCATAAACTGCTTATATGCCTTTGCAATTTCTGCTTGTTTGTTTGTGCTTGTCTCATTTGTGTGCCACATGTTTGTATGTCTTATTCCATCTTGCTTATCCCTGTTGTAAATATAATTGTATTGTTTTTTATTTGTTGTATGCCTTTTAACAACTGGCCGGGGACTACAGCTGGAAATTAGCCGTAGAGGCTAAAGCTGCTCTTTTCATTAAAAGGGATTGTCCACGTTATTATAAACTAATAAACTCAAACTCAACTCACACACACACACAGCAGTGAACACACACACACACACACACACACACACACACACAGCAATGAACACACACACACACACACACACACACAGCAGTGAACACACACACACACACACACACACACACACACACAGCAGTGAACACACACACACACACACACACACACACAGCAGTGAACACACACACACACACACACACACACACACACACACAGCAGTGAACACACACACACACACACACACACACACACACACAGTGAACACACACACACTCACACACACACATACAGCAGTGAACACACACACACAGCAGTGAACACACACTCGGAGCAGTGAACACACACACACACACACACACACAGCAGTGAACACACACACACACACACACACACAGTGAACACAGCAGTGAACACACACACAGCAGTGAACACACACACACACACACACACACACACACACACAGCAGTGAACACACACACACACACACACACACACACAGCAGTGAACACACACACACACACACACACACACACAGCAGTGAACACACACACACACACACACACACACAGCAGTGAACACACACACACACACACACAGCAGTGAACACACACACACACACACACACACACACACACACACACACAGCAGTGAACACACACACACACACACACACAGCAGTGAACACACACACACACACAGCAGTGAACACACACACACACACACACACAGTGAACACACACACACACACACAGTGAACACACACACACACACACACAGCAGTGAACACACACACACACACACACGCACACACACACACAGCAGTGAACACACACACACACACACACACACAGTAGTGAACACACACACACACAGCAGTGAACACACACACACACACACACACACAGCAGTGAACACACACACACACACACAGTGAACACACACACACACACACACACACACACACAGTGAACACACACACACACACACACACACACACACAGCAGTGAACACACACACACACACACACAGCAGTGAACACACACACACACACACACACACACACAGTGAACACACACACACACACAGCAGTGAACACACAGAGCAGTGAACACACACACACACACACACACACACAGTGAACACACACACACACACACACACACACAGCAGTGAACACACAGAGCAGTGAACACACACACACACACACAGCAGTGAACACACAGAGCAGTGAACACACACACACACACACACACACAGTGAACACACACACACACACACACACACACACACACACAGCAGTGAACACACAGAGCAGTGAACACACACACACACACACAGCAGTGAACACACACACACACACACAGCAGTGAACACACACACACACACACACACACACAGTGAACACACACAGTGAACACACACAGTGAACACACACACACACACACACACACAGTGAACACACACACACACACACAGTGAACACACACACACACACACAGTGAACACACACACACACACACACACACAGTGAACACACACACACACACACACACAGTGAACACACACACACACACACACACACACACAGTGAACACACACACACACACACACAGTGAACACACACACACACAGTGAACACACACACACACACACACAGTGAACACACACACACACACACACACACACACACACACAGTGAACACAGACACACACACACACACACACACACACAGTGAACACAGACACACACACACACAGTGAACACACACACACACACAGTGAACACAGACACACACACACACAGTGAACACACACACACACAGTGAAGTGAAGTGACATTCAGCCAAGTATGGTGACCCATACTCAGAATTTTAACCCATCCGAAATGCACACACACACTGTGAACACACACACAGAGCAGTGAACACACACACACACACTGTGAGCACACACCCGGAGCAGTGGGCAGCCATGTATGCTGGGTTGGGGGTTCGATGCCTTGCTCAAGGGCACCTAAGTCGTGGTATTGAAGGTGGAGAGAGAACTGTACATGCACTCCCCCCCACCCACAATTCCTGCCGGCCCGGGACTCGAACTCACAACCTTTCGATTGGGAGTCCGACTCTCTAACCATTAGGCCACGACTTCCCTTGGCCACGAACACACACACACACACACACACACACACACACAGTGAACACACACACACACACAGTGAACACACACACACACAGTGAACACACACACACACACAGTGAACACACACGCACACAGTGAGCACACACACACACACACACACACACACACAGTGAACACACCCCCGGAGCAGTGTTCATCATTAATGCTGCAGCGCCGGGGAGCCGTGGGGGGTTCAGTGTCTTGCTCAAGCACACCTCAGTCGTGGTATTGCCGGCCTGAGACTCAAACCCACAACCTTAGGGTTAGGAGTCGAACTATCTAACCACTAGGCTACGACCCCCCAAAAAAATAAATATATATATGTAAGCCATACCTCTATTCTGCATAATTTATTATGAGACACTTGAGAAAGTTACCATATTTTTTGTTTTATTTTTTTAAATAAACTAAAATTTTCTTAATGCATCAAAATAAATAAATAGTTAAAAAAGTATAAAATGGTGGAGTAGTAAAGTGTTTTATTACCAAATAATAATACATCACCCCACATGTTTCAGGTACAGTGGGAAACGTGATACAGTGCAATCTTATCAAGATAGCTTTCATTTATAAAAGTAAACTGGTATGAAAAGTGCTTCTGTTCCTTTATTTTGACCATGATCAATAGCATTGATGTTCTTGTCAAATACTGTTTACTAAAAGCCAGGGCAGAAACACGTGTTTGCTTTTGTGTTCAATTGTAATAGTTACTGGTTAACATATGCTTTGATCAGATGTTAATAGTGTCACATCAGTAGTTTGGCCAAACATCCCCTGCTAATGTTCAAAGGCATATAAATGCATGTAGTTTGTGTATGTGTAACAAGAAACAACATTTGCAACATTTTGCTTAATACGCATTTATTTTTTTCCTTTTCTTGTTTTAGCCAACAAAGCTCAGTGTAACTATGTACAGTTATTTGCTTTGCATTCACAGGGGGTTCACAAACTTCTCTAAAATGACAATGCCCTTGCATGTTTTTGATCTCTCATCTTACAGACATATTTCAGAGTAGCCATGTCACTGGTTTCTGGTGCAATGTCAAGTGAAGCTCCGTTATTGGGAAAATGGCAGAGCCATGACCAGACCTTCACATCAGGGTTTAGCGTTTCAGCTCCAATAGAAATGCTGCTCTCAGACAATGAGTCTTCACTCGCTGAAAGAACATTGTTAAATGTCTTTAGACAGATTCTGTCATCATGTGTTCAATCATTATGCATAAAAAGTATTAAAGCAATGATATTAGTAGTTTTTAGGTTTATTTTTGAAGATACAGAAGATTCACTATGACAGTGGTTCTTAAGTCTTTTCATTGTGAAGCCCCTTGTAGCCCCCGAACTAAGGACCTATAACCTTAAACTTAGTATTTTAATTAAACCAAAAACATTAAATTATACAATGCTGAATGTCTGATTATACAGAATATATGATCAAATTAAGGAGTAAAATTCCAGGGGGACACGGTTCCCAGTTTGAGAAAAACCGCACAATGAAATGCCACTACTTTCATTAAATTAGAGGTCGTAATCCAGTCTTTGTAATTATGCAGTAAGTCTAATAATAGGTACTTTTGGTTTCTTATTCAAAAGGCTGGCAGGTAGATTTGTCCGGGCAAAGTTTTTCGTCTGATTGAATGGTTTCATAAAGAACATTTATTTTCAAGAGAGTATTACAAACAAGGCATTAATTTTGTATTCATTTGGGGGTTTCCTTTTTTATCCCTCCAGTTAAATTTGTGTTTTTAGGATATAAATAGCAAAATAAAAAACTTACGAGCTGTTGACTGACTAGTGCTTCCTCTTCGTCGGTGAGATGACTTGGATTCTTCTGCATCCAGATCCACCACTGCTGCCTTCAACATTTTCTCTAGGAGTTCATCCTCGCGCTTGTTCCACTCGTCTCTCAGTGTCTTTGACTCGTTGAGCAACTGAAGCACGGTTGGTGACGGCTTGATGTCTTTCTTTTCTAGAGTGAAGCATTCACCTCTGTTTCTCCTCACCATCTCGACAATCAGCTTAAACAGGTTTTTGACCTGAGATTTGTTGCCCTTCTCATCAAGCATGTAATATCTGTTGCCACATCTTTCTATCAACTCTTGCAGAGCTGCTTCTTCACATGCAGTGTACTGCTCAATGGGTCTTTCCCTCAGCCAGCGTCCTCCAGTGAATAATACTAAAGTATGTCTCCAGACACATTTGCCAAAAAGATTCATGTGTTGTTCCACAGTTCTTTGAGCTTTCTGTGTAAAACTCTGATGTGCAGGCAACACTAGCAGGAATGCATGTGGCCCTGGAGAACAAACTGTCACGCATTGCACGATTTCTTTTGCATTTTCCAGTGTTGATGAGGACCAGCCTGGTGTGTCCACCACAGAGACATGCCATCCTTCCACTTTCCTCTGATGCATCACACATTGCTTTATTTTTTTCTTAATTTTACAGTTCTGCACAGAATAACAAAGATGTTACTACTGAACAGTTTACCTATAAAGTCCTGCTTATTCTACATGTAATATTTATTCTACTAATAAAAAAACACAGAATAAATAAAGTGAAATACCTCTCCCTGCATATTCTGAAAAACATTTGCTTGTAAAATGACATTTCCTGATGTGCTCTTCCCAACTCCTTCTCCTCCAAGAAGCACAATCCTCAAATCTGAAAGCTTGTATTTCTGTTCTATAGCATTCAAAAAGAAATGAAGTCAAAATTATTACTTCTTAACATAATGTAATATCCCATACACTTTATGCAAAAGCAGTGCTGTTTACTCACCCTTCAGCAGCTCTTGAAGGATATCTCTTTGCCTTCTCACTTTGGTCATGTTTCTTTTGGCAATTTTCATCTTAATCTCAAGCTCTGTGGATGGATTGCTGTCTGTTTCTGGTACGTAATGACAACCATTGTTCTCCATCACGATTTCCTCAATTTTTGCAAGCAGTTCCAAGACTTGTGTGCTGTCAGTGTTCTGCTTACAGTTAAAGACGTGATATCTGTTCCCACACTTTTTAATAAGCCACTGCAGTTGTTTTCCCTCATTTTCAATACGTTCCTCAATGGTTGTATCTCCAAGCCAGTCTCCTCTGGTAAACAGCACAAGTGTGTGACTCCAGACCTTCTTTCCTAAGAGTTCCATGTGTTCCTCCAAAACCTTGTTATAAATCTTGTTATACGTTATAGCAATGGGAATAGTTAATAGAATAACATGTGGACCTGGTGGACATAAACAGACACTACGTCTAATCTCCAGTTTGTCCAGCTCTGAAGTGCTCTCCACATGAACGGTACAGTACCAGCCTGGAGTGTCAACCACTGTCAGCTGCCTCCCGTACACTTCAGCATGTTTTACCTCACAACACACTGTTGTTCTTGAATCATCAACTTTAAAAGCTTCTTTTCCCAGAATGATGTTGCCTGCAGAACTCCTTGCAGCCCATGCTGCTCCAAGTATCACAATCCTTATATCAGCCAGATGTTGTGGCCCATCTAAACAGGACACATGCAATACATGTTTTGCACTAACTCCACTGGTGTTGTAAATTTGATCAATTTAAAGTAATCATTGTTATCAAACTTTAAGCATTAGTACATTATATGCATCCTTAAAACCAGGGATGGCAAGCGTTGGTCCTGGAGAGCCAAAGTCCTGCAGAGTTTTGCTTCTATTGGACCATACTGTATAAAAAAACATACACGTTGTATTTCTTACCTGTGGTCTTTGCTCTGAGTTCAGCTCTTTGCCTCTTCACAGCAAGAATTCTTTGATTCGCTCTTTCTCTATTTACCTTCTCTCTCTCATCTGCTACATAGATGTTTCTGCCAATTTTAAAGTGATGACCAGTGTTTTGTGCCACCATTTTCTCGATCTTTTCCAGCAGTGTGATCACTTGAGTGTTGTCACTCTGGTTGTTAATATTAAGAATGTGGTATCTGTTGTGACACCTCTCTAATAGCTGTTGGAGATCTGGCCATTTTCTGACCTTGTTTTTCAAAGAGCTCTCATCACATGGCTCAGTAGAAGTGAACAACACAATAATGTGTTTCCAGACCTCATTAGACAAAAACTTAATTTGTTGTTCCAGAGTCATTCTATAGATATTTGGAAATGCTAAATCTACAGGTATGACCAGAAGGAAGGCGTGAGGTCCAGGAAGACATAGTGTTGGGCTTCTTATGATTTCCCGTCTGTCAAACTTAGGAGTGTATTCCACTGAGTAATGCCACCACCAGCCTGGTGTGTCCACCACAGTCAGATGTCTTCCGTGCACGTCTCCTGTAGCTTGAACAGATCGTGCAGTTCTTCTCCCAACATCAAAAGCATTCCTCCCCAAAATTATGTTTCCAGCTGAACTTTTTCCACTTGTTTCTACTGCTCCCATTAACTGGCGACCCCCAATCATTAACATTCTTATCTCAGATAGCTTGATGTCTGAAGAAAAATTTTAAATGTAAAGAAAGTTCACAGCTATATAGTTGCAGAACATTTGGTAGGATTTTACAAGTAAGGGATTAATGTACATCCAGCCGGATGTTATCACAGAATAACCCCGACTGGGTGATCAGGACCCCAATGTGAGGTTACGCTTTAATAACAACTGCCTGGATGTACATTATCTAATAATTATCATTATTTCACAGCTACTTGCCACAAATTATTGATTTGGGCTTAAATATCTGAACACAAAGCTTCTGCAAAGCAAAATGAAGAAAGCAGTTGCTAACAAGCGACAAATTCAAACTAGACAGACATTTCAAGTTTTAATATTTTATTAGCAAAAAAAAAAGGTTCCACCAAGAAAAAAAATAAAAAATCTAGCAAGAGTACAGCGCTGAGCTCAGTTACCCGAATGAGCCTGTGTTATCAGCTTTTACCGGTTGTTATCGAGGAATCACATACCTCTGAATGTCGCGACTGACCAATCAGAATCAAGTATTCCACAGAGCAGTGTAATAATTAGAAATGATCGATTTATAAAAGGAAAGTAATGTTTACAAACTTACCAGGACATGATATAGGGTAATTCCTTCCCTGCACCATCAACTCATGCTGTGTGCTTTGATCTGACATATTCAGGCCTTCATTTCTTGTTTTCTTAACAATTCTATCAAATGAATACAGTGGTCTTATTGTTTTATTGTTAGATGTGCCATACATAATATAAAATTATGCAAGCTAAATATGTTTGTACTTGCTTACATTGTTTTTAAAACAGTAATTTAACCTATAACTATATTTGTAAGCTTGCATGTGCTTTGTAAGATCTTTTGTGTCAAAAACCTACCTCCTTTTTCTCTTCTAGAGTTTGTTGTGAAGTTATATAATCCTGGTGATTCACTTCCTCATACTGCTGCCAGGTTGCCAGGTCTTCAAACTTTAAGTCACCATCTTCTTCTTCTGTGGTTATTTTTGGCGGTTTGCAAACGAGGCGCATTACTGCCATCTTCTGGACTGAGGTGTGAACTCAACTTCTTCTTCCGACTTAGTGGTGGTTCTGCCACCTACTGAGATGGAGTGTGGGGCATCAATGAGGATTGTGATATACAGTTTGTTATACATGAGAAAAAGGGGGGAAAAAGGAGTAAAAAATAATAATTTAATTAAATTTGTGACCTTTACAAATTCTAATAACCTCTTAAAATCTAGTGTTAAATTTATTAATAAATTCTGAATTGACAGATCAATTATAAATATTAACTTGAATTGATTTTCTAGTTTTAACCTTCCATTTTTTATCATTGTACATCTGCTCTACTGTCTCTGGTTTATTACAGGTATAACATAAACCTAACTTATGTTACCCAATAATTTGAGAGCCTACATGGACCTACACGTGTATATATATATATAGGTGCAATCCTTTAATTTGTAATATTTGGCATGTTTATGTGCTGCTGTGCGTCCCTGTGTTTAATAAGCAGTGTGTACGCTCTTTAAATTACAAAGAAAAAACATTGCGCCAGACTTTAGAGCAGGTTTGAGTTGGTCTATGGCACAGTGGATTTTCAACTCCTTAAAAAAGCAATGCGCCTGAACACACCTCTTTTTTAGACCAGCACGCCTATGAGCGCAAAAATGAGCGCAAATGCATTTGCTAATTAAATGACGTGGCGCTGGACTGAAACTAGCAAACACACTTGCGACGCATTGCGCTGGGTGTATTATAGGACCCTATGAGTCTGAGCATATTACCACATTTTTATGACTCATGTTCTCCAGCTACTGATAACATGATTCTATCTAACAATCATCTCTGTTGTATAATCCGATAAATGATTACTAATAAATTATTATTGATTATTTCCTTTTTACTTACTGCATAATTTAACCCCGGAATGACAACAGCTGAAGACGCTGGGTTTTTTGAGCCATCTGTATATTTGTAAACAATGATTATATTCCATGACCATATATTCTCTCACTGCAAACTCCTTTGATATAGTAGGTAATACTACTGTTGGTCTTACACCAATTTCATTTATTCCCAATCTGCTGTCCAGCCATAGCTTTCCACCTTTGAATATTCATTCTCCCAACCTTTTTTTCCAGGACTTTTTTTTCTAACTGGATGTATTTCACCATTAAATTTAATACACCCAATACACCATTCTTAATTGCATTCTTCTTCATTTTAATCGTCACACACATCACTCATCATTATATTAAAAAGTATAAGGTTAGATACACTTCCTTCTGGGGCTCCGTTTTCGGTTGAACAATTTTTTGTAAGATTTTCCCACCCTAACCTGTATTGTCCTATCCATTAAACAAAGTCTTTATCCAGTTACATAATCTACCTTTTATTCAGATTTGATCCAATTTAATTAGTAAAACCTTCCTCCACATCATATCGTAAGCCTACTCAACATAAAAAAATACCTCAACTACTACTTTATTTACTAGTGCTTTCCTAATATCATTTTTCAAGACAAACCATTGAGTCTACAGTACTACGACCTTTCCTAAAACCACTTTGATATATATTTAGCAATCCTTTAATTTTCCAGCATGTGTCAATCGATTCATTACCAACTTTTACATTAACTTACATTAAGTTTGAAGTTAGGGTTATAGATCTACAATTTAACGGATTAGATTGATCTTTTCCAGGTTTCCATGTGTCATGTTCATCAGCTGAAGTGCCCATGAACTCCAGTAGAAGGCACTCCACTCAGGACTCTTCCATTTGGTGACTGACATAATCATGTGCTTAGGGCTAATCACCGCCAGGTGTTCCCCATTACCACTCCCCTATATATATATATATGTGTGTGTGTGTGTTTGGACTCTCAGTGATCGGGAAGTCTTGTTTAGCCCAGTCTGACATTTCAGAGCGGTTTCCTTGTGTTTGTTCCTGCCGTGTATTATCTTGGATTGTTTGTACTGCCTGTGATTCTGTACCGCCTGCCCCTTTGACAATTGCTCTTGTTTTTTGACTCCGTGTATACTGATTACTGCCTTCCCTGACCTCTGCCTGTAATACGTCTATGTATCTGGATTATCTGTGTTATCCCTGATGCTGGTGATTGATCTTATAATAAAAAAAATAATAAAAGCTGCAAATGGATCCGCTCACCTTTGACTCCATGCTACACCATGTAATTGCTAAATACATTTAATATAATATTTAATGTAATATCTGAGAGATGTTAAATTATTTCATAGCAAATTTTATCCTTCCCAAGTGATATATGTCTCACATTCATTAATCCTTGTTTAAGTTCCTTAATTGGAAGTTGTACATTAATAGTACCTTCAACATTATGTTTTTTATTTAACAATTTTGGATATTTCCTAAAGTTTTAATCTCTGCATTTCTTCATTTCATTATAAATATTTCCATTACTATGCATTTTCACAAATGATTTTGCTAAGATTTCTGTTTTTTCACCATTATCAATATATCATTTCCCTTCGGTAACTATTCCTGAAATTATTGCACCTCAAGATCCTACCTATCTTTCTGTTTATTCCCCATATTTCTGATATTTCTATTTTCAATATTCTCTCCAATGGTTCCTTATTGCTGTTCTAACCACTTTCATAACATTACCCTGAGCTTGAAATATAATCATCAAACTTTGCTTAAATCATCTCTTTCTTATTCTTATCACCATACTATGTCCTCTGACCACCATGGTTTAAAGTCATCTTTGCTAAAGAAAATAATAATAGAATTAGCCTTATTTAAAAGTATTTGACTGTTTTTGTCTACTGTACTGTTTGCTATAAAAATTTGTAACACTTTATAATAACCTTCATTTATAAATCATTAACAAACATTATAGCTATAATGCTTAACAGATCATTAGTTAATATATATATATATATATATATATATATAGATAGATAGATATACAGTACAGACCAAAAGTTTGGATACATTACTATTTTTAATGTTTTTGAAAGAAGTTTCTTCTGCTCATCAAGCCTGCATTTATTTGATCCAAAATACAGAAAAAACTTTAATATTGTGAAATATTATTACAACTTAAAATAATAGTTTTCTATTTGAACATACTTAAAAAAAAATTATGTATTCCTGTGATGCCAAGCTGAATTTTCAGCATCATTCCTCCAGCTTCAGTGTCACATGTAACATCAGTCGATCACATGATCATTTAGAAATCATTCTAATATTCTGATTTATTATGAGTGTTGGAAACAGTTCTGCTGTCTCATATATTTGATCAATAAAAGGTTAAAAACAACTGCATTTATTCAAAATATAAAAAAAAATTCTAATAATATATATTCTAATAATATATTTTCTTTACTATCACTTTTTATCAATTTAACACATCCTTGCTGAATAAAAGTATTGATTTTATTAAAAAAAATAAATAAATAAATAACTGACCCCAAATTACTGACCAGTAGTGTCACTGTTCATGTATGCACCGTCACCTGCTCGTCTCATGTTACGTCATGTTGATTGTTTCATATCAACATGACATATCTGCAGCTCATTCCACCAGCCTACTTAATGCCCTGTCTTTCGTCTCTTGTTTGTCAGATCGTTGTTTGAGGTCCTCCGTGGTGCATGTCTGTTCGTCCTCCAGCTCTACTGCTTCGTGCCTTGTTTCTCGTTCGGTCAACCCTTGGATTACTGCCATCACCCTGGATCTATCATCACCCTCACCTCCACCAGCGCACTCAAGACACCAACTCACCTGTCTGTGCTGCCGTCGAGGTCCCTGCATCATCCACCAACATCTCCTCATCAATTACTTTCCACCAATAAACATTATTACTTGCATTTTCCTCCTGTCTTCCACTGCCCCGTGACAGAACGATCTGACCCGCTATGGAGGCAGCGAGTAATCTAACATCCACCCTTGAAGAGTTTCTCAGCGCCAGTGTTTGGAGGATGGACTCCCAGGAGAGGAATCTTAACGACACTGGTCGCGCGGTTCAGGCTTTGGTGACGCAGGTGTCTGAGCTCACCCAACAACTACAGCTACTACGAGTTCCCACCCCGCCGCCCACACCGCCCGTTCCCCCAGCACCATCGGAGGCCCCCTCTCAGCCGGAACCACGTCTCCCCATTCCGGAGTCCTACTCGGGTGAGCCCAACTTTTGTAGAGCTTTCTTAACCCGATGCGATATGCATTTTTCTGTCCAACCCAGAACCTTCGCCAACGAATGATCCAAGGTGGCCTTCGTATTAACCCTGCTTACTGGGAGGGCGGCATTATGGGGAACAGCAGTGTGGGAGAACCAGGATCCATGCTGCGCCTCGTTCCAGACACTCTCCACCGAGATGAGACGGGTCTTTGATTGGGCCGTCGCCGGGAGGGAGGCGGCGAGGATGCTCGCTGAGCTGCGTCAGCATGAGAGATCCGTCTCGGATTATTCCATCGAGTTCCGAACCCTGGCGGTGGAGTGTCATTGGAACGAGGAGGCGCAGTGGGACATGTTCCTGCAGGGGCTGGCTGACCACGTCCAGAAGGAGATCTACGCCCTGGACCTTCCGACGTCACTCAATGGGCTAATCGAACTGGCTTTGCGGGTCGACGCACGTCTGACGCAAGTAGAGAGGCGTAACTTACCCAGCTCCACATCCAGGACCCAGACTGACGTGCAGTCCTGCGGCGGGGACGCGGCCAGCCCCTCCTACGATCACGAGCCCATGCAGGTAGGGCAAGCTCGGCTTTCCCGGGAGGAGAAGGAGAGGCGGAGGTCCCCTTGGTCTGTGCCTCTACTGCGCGGGGGCCTGTCATCACGCCTACATCTGTCCAGTAAAAGGACCAGGCCGGTAGTAAGTATGAGGCTACTATCGGGTGGGATCTCCGCCGAGAAGACCTCATCATCATCTACGCTCCTCCCGGTAAGACTAAAATGGTCAGCACGACTTCACGACTGTCAAGCACTTCTAGACTCCGGGGCTGAAGGTAATTTCATGGACTATGCACTCGCACGCAGACTTCAAATTCCCCTCAGACCCCTCACTCACCAGATCACGGTTCACGCCCTCAATGGACAGAGACTGCCGGTCATCTCACACATCACAGAAGACATTACCCTCATCACATCAGGCAACCACTCAGAAATCATCTCATTCTACATCCTTGACTCTCCCCTTGCACCCATAGTACTTGGTCATCCCTGGCTCCTCCATCACAACCCCAAAATAGACTGGCAATTGCATTCCATCCTGGCCTGGAGTAACAAGTGTCACAGACAGTGTGTGGACCTGGAGTTACAGGCATATGCCCAGTCTGTTCTGTTCTCACACTAGGAGCGCTGCATTCTGATTGGATCGGATAGCATACTACAGGAGGCCAGGGCCGCAAAAAAAGTTCTATAAAGAGATTTAGAAATCGCGCACGTTCAAATCGTGATTTTATGACGATTTCTTTAAATCGCACAGCCCTAGAATGGACTGGAAATTAACAGAAGATAATTGGCGGCCCACCTGCAATACCACCACAGACCACAGGTTGAAAACCACTGGTGTAGACCATTTACATTAAAGGTAATCCCCCTATATTCCTGACATTATATTTAAACCCTAACAAAACACTGTTTTTAAAACACGTTATTGGTGGCCAAACCAAAACTGTATTCAAACTGTACTGTAGAACGAAATTAGAACATCACAGAACAAAAAAGATAAACAAACCAAAAAACAAATGTAGGCTTCAATTTTTGAAGTAATAAACACTTCGTAATATGGGGGGAACAGTCAAGGATGTACTTTATGCACTTACTGTATAAACACACACAAAAAAATATGACACATTTGTCGGCCAATTATTTCTTATTGAAGGCTTTGGATAACCCTTCATATTGCTACATCAATATGAAGGGGGATATTAGTAGAAAATAACAGTCTCAGTGGGAAAGTTGAAATTAACTTAATAGACCACAAGTAGCCTAAACTTTAACGATACTCACACACGTTGAGAGCATTCAACATTGTCCATTGGCACAAATATCATTAAGTCATTGAGACTACCAGACTACTACCTCGCTTACTCGATACTTTACTCCAATAATACAGAGTCACTTAGCAGTCTGTTATCTCCCCATTCCTTTACCTCTAAATCTGTCTTGGCCGGTGAAAACTCTGTAGCTTCTCCTTAATCCATTCCTGGCGGGTCTGCCAATTTGCCATACTCGTGCTCGTTGATCACTGCCAGGGGGCCTTCCGTACTTTTTCAGCAACCTCAACTTCTGCTGTTTTTTCCCAGTCAATCGAAAATCCCTGCTTCTTCAGGTCATCTACTGCTTCTGCTGTGCTTCCATAGGTAATCGGACCACTGTCAAAAAAGACTCGCAGTTTCGCTGGCGGCGGTGTTTGAAATCTTAATTCTTTTTCTCTGAGAACCCTTCTGATCTGCGCATATGCCTTCCTTTTTGCTAGCGTTTTAAATTGGGAAATAATCTCTGACCAAACAGGAGTGCGCAATTAATGCGGCCATTCACTTCTGTTTACCACCGGAAGTCCAGACCAAAGATTTTTGATACACTGTCTGAAGCACTCTTCTGGGTCTTACTAAATAATTTCAAACTAACATTTGTTATTCACCTGTTGGATGACTTCCTGCTCATCCCAACCCATTGCGCAGCATCAATTCCCTAGTTGAAGCATTCAATTAAGTCGGCATTCCTCTTGCAGAAGAAAAAACAAATGGACCATATCGTGTCCTCGATTTCTTGGGGATCATGCTAGATTCAGTGAAAATGCAAGCATCTCTTCCACTTAAAATAATAAGAAGTTTCATCATTATTATTCCCAATTACCTACCTTAACAAAAATGGATCTTCTTTCTCTGCTGGGCCATCTCAATTTAGCTATGAGGATTATATATACATGGCAGTACTGCTTGGTAAGCATGCTCAAACTGCTCACAACCCTCCCTCCCTCACATTATAAGGATGAACATATTACTGTGCACCTTCTGGTTGTTATCTTCTTTTGTTTCATATCACTAAGGCTTTCAAGTCCCGGCTGGCATGGACCTCACTTCTGAGTCACTCATCCTCATAACCAAGCTACAGTATACATGCCCCACAGCCACCACTACACCATTACCACTGTTCGCTTTTAAAGATATTACTAAGTGTCTTAATTGTCTATGTATTTCTAAACTGATGGTTCTGGGAGGTTAATGTTTGATCTCTTGTATGTTCAATTAATTTGGGAGCAAGAACCCCCATAATGAACCATAACGCCAAAGATAAATTGTGTTTCACTGAACTCAAGTAACTTGCCGAAGTGGTCTTGTCTTAACTCTTGTTTAGCCACTTCTGAACCACAGACAACATCAGAGGCATCTTACCTGGGCCAAGGAGAAGAAGAACTGGATGGTTGCCCAGTGGTTCAAAGTCCTCTTTTCAGATCAGAGCAATTTTTGTATTTTATTTGGAAACCAATGTCCTAGCGTCTGGAGGAAGGGTGGAGAAGCTCATAGCCCAAGTTGCTTGAAGTCCAGTGTTGAGTCCAGTCTGTGATGGTTTGAGGTGCAATGTCATCTGCTGGTGTTGGTCCATTGTCACAAGTCACTGCACACGTTTACCAAGAAATCTTGGAGCACTTCATGCTTCCTTCTGCTGACCAGCTTTTTGAAGATGCTGATTTCATTTTCCAGCAGGATTTGGCACCTGTCCACACTGCCAAAAGCACCAAAAGTTGGTTAAATGACCATGGCGTTGGTGTGCTTGACTGGCCAGCAAACTCTCCAGACCTGAACCCATAGAGAATCTATGGAGTATTGTCAAGAGGAAGATGAGAAACAAGAGACCAAACAATGCAGATGAGCTGAAGGCCACTGTTAAAGAAACCTGGGCTTCCAGACCACCTCAGCAGTGCCACAAACTGATCACCTCCATGACACGCCGAACTGAGGCAGTAATTAAAGCAAAAGGAGTCCCTACCAAGTATTGAGTACATGTACAGTAAATGAACATTCTTTCCAGAAGGCCAACAATTCACTATAAAATTATTGATTATTATTGTTATTATTGGTCTTATGAAGTATTTTAATTTGTTGAGAGTGAATTGGTGGGTTTTTGTTAAATGTACAGTACAGACCAAAAGTTTGGACACACCTTCTCATTCAAAGAGTTTTCTTTATTTTCATGACTATAAAAATTGTAGATTCACACTGAAGGCATCAAAACTAGGAATTAACACATGTGGAATTATATATGGAATTATATACTTAACAAAAAAGTGAGAAACAACTGAAAATGTCATATTCTAGGTTCGTCAAAAAAGACACCTTTTGCTTTGATTACTGCTTTGCACACTCTTGGCATTCTCTTGATGAGCTTCAAGAGGTAGTCACCTGAAATGGTCTTCCAACAGTCTTGAAGGAGTTCCCCGAGAGATGCTTAGCACTTGTTGGCCCTTTTACCTTCTGTCTGCGGTCCAGCTCACCCCTAAACCATCTCGATCGGGTTCAGGTCCAGTGACTGTGGAGGCCAGTTCATCTGGCGCAGCACTGTCACGCTGTCTGGTCTCTGTTTCCCTGGGTGTCCACTAGTGGGCTCACTTCCCCTTAGGCACCTCACCGTAGACACTACAATTCCCACTAGCCTTGTCCCTTCATCACAGTAATTGCACTCCTGTTAACTGCACCAGGTGCCTTCACTTATTAGTCATAAGCCTCCCTATATTAACCAGTCTTTTCCTGTTTTCTGCATGGAGTCCTTTCCTTACGTTTCCTGATGTTTCCTTCCGTTACCCAGTTTTCTCGTCTTCCGAGTTCCTCGTTTCCGAGTTCCTGTTCCTGTTCCCGTTCCTGTTCCCTTTCCTGTTCCTTCTTTGTTTGTTTGTTTGGATTGATTTCTGGTTTTTAACCCCGGCTTGTTTGATTCTGATTTGGATTACCCTTAATAAACCACACTGCGATTGGATCTCTAGTCTCCTGTATTTCCCTGGGTCTCCAATCATCACAAGCACCCCATCAATCTCCTTCTTGGTCAAATAGCCCTTGATTCCTTCAGTGTGACTCTACAATTTTCATAGTCATGAAAATAAAGAAAACTCTTTGAATGAGAAGGTGTGTCCAAACTTTTGGTCAGCACTGTGAGCCAAAATCATCACAATCCTTCTAAATTATCTCTTTTTTTTTATCGGGCGATTCATTGATTTATCGACTATCGCGACAGGCCTAGTCAAGAGTAATAAACCATTTATTAACCTTTAATAATTACATTTATAAAAATGCTAATAATTTTTTTTTTTGCACTGGTCTCAAAATAGACAAAACCGTTTTTGCATACCACCGTGATGAATTTAAGGCATCATGCCAAAAATGACACTTAAAGCCTGTATCTCTGCTATGCTATGGCATATTGACACCAAACTTTGTGTGTGCCATTGTCATCTCGCACAGAACACGCCAAAATGATTTAATTACAGCGCCACCTGATGGTCAAAAGTGATAAGACATTTAATCATATTACTAGTGGTTGTATTTATGATTTTTCAGCCATTTCAATTACAATCATCCTAAAATTGCTGTAATTTCTCATTGTTGCATTTGGTGTGATCCTCCATGCCATGCTTATAGCTCCTAAATTTACTGGTGGAGTGCTTGGCCCCATAATTGCTGCTTGCAGCTATATTTATTTTTTTATATATATGTTTTTTTTTTTGATGAATTGAAAGAACAGTGTAACCGTTCACAACAGCATCATTTGTAAAATGATTATTGTATTTATCATCACGTGTGTGCTAAAACGTTTTAATTTCTATACATAATGACGTTTGAATGGTATAGTGTATATTGTTACACTTGGAGTAAAACTGGAGTGTCTTTCTGTTGATGTAGCTAAGTCTCTTATGCTTGCTACAATTTTTGTTCATGTCTTACTGTTTGACATGTTGAGGTCAAGCTGATGATACTGTTATTAAACCTTTAAAATCTCTATATAAACATGCATTAAACATTTTAGATAAAAAAACAAACCATTTTCATTCTTGTAGGATCATAAAGAAACATAATTTTTTCAACTTTTATAATTTATACTTATAATATTCAAGTTTGTGTATGGTTCAGAAAATCCTAAATGGTCTGGCTCCTTCTGTAATAGGTGACTTTATTCATCTTCGTGGTGAAACGTTTGTGAGATCTACCAGAATATAATTTGAGTAATTGTCTGGTCCCCTTGTCGCTCTGCATTTGGACTATCATCTTTCACAGTGAAACCACTTATCAGTGGAGTGCCAGAGGACATAAAAGGGTGTAAAGCTCATGGTCTTTTTAAATTGAAGTTAAAATCTTTTTTTTTTTAATTGAACCAATTATGTAACCATTGAGATTGTGGTAATTAAATTGATTGACTTATTTATTTATTATTTATTTATGGCCCTGACAGTATGTGTGTATGTATGTGTGTATTGTATATGAACATAGGTACTCTCTGTGTAATGTTATGTTAGTGTTGACCTGCTGGGGGGACTACGGATAAAAAATAGCCCTTGGCTAAATCCGGTACAATACATGAAATGGAAATTTTATATAAACAATTGTGCATGGTCCCTTTATTGAAAGAAAAAAAAACCCTGGAGTAATTATGCTGAAAATGTAGCTTTGATCACAGTAATAAATTAAATGTTAAAATATACTCAAATAGAAAGCAGTTATTTTAAATAGTAAAAATATTTCACAATATTACTGCTTTAGCAAACTGGTATGGACTGGTATTGTGTCATGTTGAAATATATAAATGAACATCACATAACTAGCATTTCCAAAGCGTATATAATGTTTATGTGCTCTCAAATAAACTAAATGATAAACTACATGTGGCGACTGGGGCGAGGCCGAGAGCCATGGGAACGGAGCGAGATGGAAGGATATAAAACA
The DNA here is from genome assembly GCF_963082965.1 of Carassius carassius. Lineage (NCBI taxonomy): Eukaryota > Metazoa > Chordata > Actinopteri > Cypriniformes > Cyprinidae > Carassius > Carassius carassius. The sequence goes on from NC_081804.1 coordinate 21,213,244, forward strand.
AGAGCGACGACAGTGAAGGACGAGAGAGGACCAGGCCTGGATTTTATTTGGTGTTTTGATTTTGTTTGTGCGCGACAGTCGTCCGTGAGGGACTGCCACACTGTTTTGTCTTTATTTGATGATTAAAGCTTCAGTTTGATTGTCTGCTGGTTCCCACCTCCTTTTTCCCATAATTATGGAGTTTTTATTGTTACATTGGTGCTGAAACCCGGGAGGAAGGAGGGACGCGCTGCCGAAGTTACCTCGCCGCTGGAGTGAACCCGCGGTGCCATCGAGCGGGTGTAGCAGTCGGGCGCCAGGGATGCTCGAGGCGGTGGGCCGTCCACCAGCGGAGGAGTTCACCCAGCTGGTAGAGGGCCGAGCGGCAGTGCGTCTGGGAACCGGAACTAATTTGTTTTTCCTCCTCTTTCCCCTCTCTCGTCTCTGTCGCTCCTCATCCTTCCATCTCCTTTTCTCTCGCCCCTTGCGAGGGGCGATAGGGGTGTGTGATGAGTGGGGCGTCACATACCCCCATTATGGAGTTTTTATTGTTACAGTCAGCATACAGAGAGGAGGTGCACCAACTAACAGTCTAGTGCAAAGTCAACAACCTGTCCCTGAATGTGGACAAAACAAAAGAGATGGTTGTTGACTTTTGGAAGGCACATAAAAACTACTCCCTGCTGTAGATTGACGGATCACCTGTTGTGATCGTCAAGAACACCTAATTCCTTGTTGTTCACCTAGCGGAGAACCTTACCTGGTCTCTCATCACCAACGCTGTAGCAAAGAAAGCACAGCAGCATCAAGTCAAGTCAAGTCAAGTCAAGTCTGCTTTATTGTCAGTTCTTCCACATGTACAGTACATACATACAGAGAATTGAAATTGCGTTACTCTCAGACCCATGGTGGATACAGATAACACTAACAGTAGTAGATCAAATATAAAATATAAAATACAACTATACGATAAGGGCATGTAAAAAAATAAAATAAAAATAAAGGTAAATAAAGCACCGCAAGGAACATGGCAGATAGAGTGCAAAGCAGTGAAGTGAACAAACAGTGCAACTTGCGACAGCTTCTAGGAATGGAGCAAGCACTGGCAAGGATGACGGAAGTATAGCCCTGAGATGCAGCATCGCGTTCCCTTCGGTGAACCATGGTTACATGCGTAATTTGAAACGTTCCCCTTTAGGAACTTGAGATGCATTGAAACGCTTCGGGAATGAGAATGCTCATGCCAACAGAATTAAAAGTCCCTGCCTAGTGTGAAAGAGCAAAGCTAAAGTGAGAGAAAGGAACCAGGAGTGGCGCAAAATGCAGGTATGAACCTGACAAGTAGGCAAGCAGGTGGGGACATCTGGACATCATGACAAATGCCAACTTCAGATGAAGTGATTCTTGATCCCCAAAGAGATTAGGGAGATTAGAGGACTCAAGGCTTTAGGATAGCATCCTGATCCACCATTTAGCATAAGCTTCTTCTGGTTGGAGTCTTCAGCCTCAGCACACCACGGAGGAAACCTGTAACTGGGGGGTGTCTGGCAACTGAAAGGCCACCAAGAGGTGCTGCTAGGCTGCAATGACCACCATATAGACTTTCAGGGTGGAGTGGGTCAACCGTGCAGAGAGAAGGGCCTGCAGGAACTCCAGAACTGTACCAACCAGGCAGTTGACTGGGTCGAGCTGAAAAAAAGTTGATTTATTTCACTAATTACATTCAAAAAGTGAAACTTGTATATTATATTTGTTCATTACACACAGAATGATATTTTTCAAATTTTTATTTCTTTTAATTTTGATGATTATAACTGACAACTAAGGAGCAAATCCCAAATTCAGTATCTCAGAAAATTTGAATATTACTTAAGATCAATACAAAGAAAGGATTTTCAGAAATCTTGGCCAACTGAAAAGTATGAGCATGTACAGCACTCAATACTTAGTTGGGGCTCCTTTTGCCTGAATTACTGCAGCAATGTGGCATGGCATGGAGTCGATCAGTCTGTGGCACTGCTCAGGTGTTATGAGAGCCCAGGTTGCTCTGATAGTGGCCTTCAGCTCTTCTGCATTCTTGGGTCTGGCATATCGCATCTTCCTCTTCACAATACCACATAGATTTTCTTTGAGGTTAAGGTCAGGTGAGTTTGCTGGCCAATTAAGAACAGGAATACCATGGTCCTTAAACCAGGTACTGGTAGCTTTGGCAATGTGTGCAGGTGCCAAGTCCTGTTGGGAAATGAAATCTGCATCTCCATAAAGTTGGTCAGTAGCAGGAAGCATGAAGTGCTCTAAAACTTCTTGGTATACGGCTGTCAGTGTTGGGAAAGTTCACTTTCTACATGAACTAGTTCAAAGTTCAATTCACAAATTTTAAAATGAACTAGTTCAGTTCATAGTTCAAACTACAAAATTTTGAACTAAAGTTCACAGTTCCAAAAATGAACTAGTTCATAGTTCTTTTTTTCCATACGTTGCTGCGAGCTATTATTTTTAAAAAAATTATTGCCACAGCCCATATAGAATCACAGACAGCAATTATTTTATCAGTTTTAACAATGAAGCTATGCGTCAGATTTCATCTTCATATCCAATTTTGAATCCTTATCCAACCAGGGTTTACATTAGCATTGAGGGGACAGCATTTCCCCATTGTTGCTTTAATGCTTTGTCTCCCATTCTCACCGAACTTGTCATAAACATCATAAAATTCTTTTAAATGATCATACGCCTTCTTGCTACATGCTGCTGTCGTTTTTTTTTGATGACGCGTCACACATGCGGCGGATGGTGGTGTGACACTGGTGGCTGGTATTTAATAATAAAAAATAAAAAAAATAAATAAAAAAAGACACTGGTGGCTGGTGTTGCCAGATTGGGTGTTTTTCCGCTACATATTAAGACCCGTTTACGGTGTGTTTTAGCCGGATTTTCGCCTGGAAGGCTCTATAGAAATCTGGCTCCCTATTGAAAGAAGTTAACCTGAGAGAGCGTGCCGTTCACAGACACCAGAATGAACGAGCTCACAGTAACGTTCATCAGGCATTAATACAGCACGTTCAGTTCACGTTCGCCCAAAATATGAACGAGTTCATGAACTATCGTTCAATGAACGCGTTCAGGCACAACACTGACGGCTGTGTTGACCTTGGACCTCAGAAAACACAGTGGACCAACACCAGCAGATGATATGGCACCTCAAACCATCACTGACTGTGGAAACTTTGCACTGGACCTCAAGCAACGTGGATTGTGTGCCTCTCCTCTCTGCTCTGGGACTCTGAAATCTGAAGGAAATGCAAAATTTACTTTCATCAGAGAACATAACTGTGCACCACTCAGCAGCAGTCCAGTCCTTTTTGAAGCGAGACGCTTCTGATGCTGTCTGTTGTTCAAGAGTGTCTTAACACAAGGAGTGCGACAGCTGAAACCCATGTCTTGCATACGTCTGTGTGTAGTGGTTCTTGAAGCACTGACTCCAGCTGCAGTCCACTCTTTGTGGACTCTCTTTTTAGAGAAAAGTGGTATATGTGAGGATTTCCAGTCAGGATTTAGACCGTATCATAGTTCTGAGACTGCTCTCCTTAGAGTTACAAATGATCTGCTCTTATCATCTGATCGTGGGTGTATCTCTCTATTAGTTTTATTGGATCTTAGTGCTGCGTTTGACACAATTGACCACAACATTCTTTTGCATAGACTTGAACACTTTGTTGGCATTAATGGAAGTGCATTAGCATGGTTTAAATCGTACTTATATGACCGCCATCAGTTCGTAGCAGTGAATGAAGATGTATCCTATCGATCACAAGTGCAGTATGGAGTACCTCAAGGCTCAGTACTAGGGCCGCTACTCTTCACGCTTTATATGTTACCCTTGGGAGATATCATCAGGAAACATGGTGTTAGCTTTCACTGTTATGCTGATGATACTCAACTCTATATTTCTTCGCAGCCCGTTGAAACACACCAATTTGAAAAACTAATGGATTGCATAGTCGATATAAAATACTGGATGACGAGTAATTTCTTACTGCTAAATTCTGAAAAAACAGAGGTGTTAATTATAGGACCTAAAAACTCCGCTTGTAATAACCTAGAACACTGTCTAAGACTTGATGGTTGCTCTGTCAATTCTTCATCATCAGTTAGGAACCTAGGTGTGCTATTTGATCGCAATCTTTCCTTAGAAAGCCACGTTTCTAGCATTTGTAAAACTGCATTTTTCCATCTCAAAAATATATCTAAATTACGGTCTATGCTCTCAATGTCAAATGCAGAAATGTTAATCCATGCTTTTATGACCTCAAGGTTTGATTATTGTAATGCTTTATTGGGTGGTTGTTCTGCACGCTTAGTAAACAAACTACAGTGTAATGATAAAACCTTTCATATTCATCCGGAAGAAGAACGCGGGAACCAGCGGACAATCAAATAACATTTAATTATTCAAAATAAACACAAAACAGCGCACCAGGCCCTCACGGACGACTGGTGCGCACAAAATAAAACCAAAACACAACTAAAATCCCAGGCCTGGTCCTCTCTCGTCCTTCACTGTCATCGCTCCAGTTTTATATCCTTCCATCTCCTCCGTGGGCCTCGAGACCGGCGGGTCGAACAGGTGTAGCTCATCTCCAATCACTCCACCGGCCTCGCTCCCATGTCCCTCGGCCCCGCCCCACTCGTCACATACCCCCATCACCCCTCGCAGGCCGGGGGGTACTCCCGAGATTGCGCTCTACTCCCGCCCCCCCCCTCCCTCCGGGGGGGACCGCTCACGGGGACCTGCGGGAAACTGGGGGTAGGACAGGCGAGGCGAGAGAAAAGGAGATGGAAGGAGGAATGACAGAGACGAGAGAGGGGAGAGAGGGAAAAAAAAAAAAATCCGGTTCCCAGACGCACCGCTGCTCGGCCCTCCACCAACTGGGCGATCTCCTCCGCGGTGCCTGGCGGTGGCACTGGACGGCCCTCGGTGGACGGCGACGGCTCCTCCGGTTTTGGGCAGCCGGCAGGAGTCCCCCGTTCCCTGCTCCTCCGGATACCTTCACGGAGGCAGCAGGCTCCGGCCCCCTGGCGAACGGCGCCGACTCCTCCGCTCCCTCACGGAGGCAGCCGCCCCTCCCTATCGTGGGCGGTCGGCAGCGAGCTCGCCCGTCCCCGGCAACTCGCTCCAGTCCACCGCTTCGAGCGTCCATGGCGGCACACTCATCACCTTCTCGATGGCACCGCGGATTCACCACAGCGGCGAGGGATCTTCAGCAGCGCGTCCCTCCTTCTCCCGGGCTTCGGCACCACTGTAATGATAAAACCTTTCATATTCATCCGGAAGAAGGAGGTGGGAACCGGCGGACAATCAAATAACATTTAATTATTCAAAATAAACACAAAACAGCGCACCAGCCCCTCACGGACGACTGGTGCGCACAAAATAAAACCAAAACACAACTAAAATCCCAGGCCTGGTCCTCTCTCGTCCTTCACTGTCGACGCTCCAGTTTTATATCCTTCCATCTCCTCCGTGGGCCTCGAGACCGGCGGGTCGAACAGGTGTAGCTCATCTCCAATCACTCCACCGGCCTCGCTCCCATGTCCCTCCGCCCCGCCCCACTCGTCACATACAGCTAGTCCAAAATGCAGCAGCAAGAGTTCTTACTAGAACCAGGAAGTATGACCATATTAGCCCGGTCCTGTCAACACTGCACTGGCTCCTTATCAAGCATCGTATAGATTTTAAAATATTGCTTATTACCTATAAAGCCCTGAATGGTTTAGCACCTCAGTATTTGAATGAGCTCCTTTTACATTATAATCCTCTACGTCCGCTACGTTCTCAAAACTCAGGCAATTTGATAATACCTAGAATATCAAAATCAACTGCGGGCGGCAGATCCTTTTCCTATTTGGTGCCTAAACTCTGGAATAACCTACCTTACATTGTTCGGGAGGCAGACACACTCTTGCAGTTTAAATCTAGATTAAAGACCCATCTCTTTAACCTGGCATACACATAACATACTAATATGCTTTTATTATCCAAATCCGTTAAAGGATTTTTAGGCTGCATTAATTAGGTAAACCGGAACCGGAAACACTTCCCATAACACCCTATGTACTTGCTACATCATTAGAAGAATGGCATCTACGCTAATATTTGTCTGTTTCTCTCTTGTTCCGAGGTCACCGTGGCCACCAGATCCAGTCTGTGTCCAGATCAGAGGGTCACTGCAGTCACCCGGATCCAGTACGTATCCAGACCAGATGCTGGATCAGCCCCTAGAAAGGACCTCTACATCCCTTAAAGACAGCGGAGACCAGGACAACTAGAGCCCCAGATACAGATCCCCTGTAAAGACCTTGTCTCAAAGGAGCACCAGGACAAGACCACAGGAAACAGATGATTCTTCTGCACAATCTGACTTTGCTGCAGTCTGGAATTGAACTACTGGTTTCGTCTGGTCAGTGGAGAACTGGCCCCCCAACTGAGCCTGGTTTCTCCCAAGGTTTTTTTCTCCATTTTGTCACCGATGGAGTTTCGGTTCCTTGCCGAAGACACTATTTAGACACTATGCACAGACACTATTTAATTGAACAGAGATGACATAACTGGATTCAATGATGAACTGCCTTTAACTATCATTTTTTCATTATTGACACTGTTTTCCTAATGAATGTTGTTCAGTTGCTTTGACGCAATGTATTTTGTTTAAAGCGCTATATAAATAAAGGTGACTTTGACTTTGACTTTGACTTTGTGAATCTTCCCCACATTTTTGAATGGGTTTTGTTTCACAATCCTCTCCAGGGTGTGTTTATCTCTATTGCTTGTACACTTTTTTCTACCACATCTTTTCCTTCCCTTCGCCTCTCTATTAATGTGCTTGGACACAGAGCTCTGTGAACAGCCAGTCTCTTTTGCAATGACCTTTTCTGTCTATCCCTCCTTGTGCAAGGTGTCAGTGGTCGTCTTTTGGACAACTGTCAAGTCAGCAGTCTTCCCCATGATTGTGTAGCCCACAGAACTAGACTGAGAGACCATTTAAAGGCCTTTGCAGGTGTTTTGAGTTTATTAGCTGATTAGAGTGTGGCACAAGGTGACTTCAATATTGAACCTTTTCACAATATTCTAATTTTTTGAGATACTGAATTTTGGGATTTTTCCTTAGTTGTCAGTTACAATCATCAAAATTAAAAGAAATAAACATTCACTTTTTGAATGGAATTAGTGAAATAAATCAAGTTTTTGATGATATTCTAATTATATGACCAACACATGTATTTTTGTTTGCTGCATGTTTTTTAAAAACACACCAGAAATAATTTTTTGAGGGAAAAGAAAAATTAAAAAAAAAAATTTAATGTATAAGTTACATTTTACTACATTTAGAAATAATAACGGCAGGCCCTTATAATGATATAATGTACCAACAGGATATTTTTAGTTCTCTTCACTTTAAAACAAATCCTTTAAATTTAACAAATTTATCAGAACAGAACAAAAATAAAATAAATATATAATTTTAATGGATAAATATAATTACAGTATACAATAATATATGCTTAGCTATAAATAAAAATGAATAATAATTTAAAGCGAAAGATAAGGTAAGGGTGGTGGGCATAGATTAATTTTTTAATATAGATTAATCTCACTGTAATCTTGGAATTAATCTAGATTAATCAAAATTAAAATGGCTCGTTTGAATTCTGCCGAGGGCAATATGTGTGCTACCCAAATAAAATAATGACTAAAGGTAACGTTAGGTCTTTGAGAACGGGTTTCTCAAGCCAGGTGGTGCATTAGACCAGGGGCTCATCTCCTGTTTCCAAATGCATCACAAACTGCTTTAGAAAGCTGTAAACTAATTCCACAGTGCACAAGGTGCAATCAACCTTATGCCTGTTTCACACATACTCCGTCTGCAGTGCGTATGCGTTGCATATTCGCGCAGAACTTTCAAACTGGTCATGCAGCAACTGTTACCTCTGCATATTCACCATGGTAAAATTAATAATTTTAATGAATCACAAATCAGATGACCCCCAAAATAAAAACAGTAGGTTTTATGGGGCTAATAAACGTAAATAATTGTTTAATAATCGAAAATACATTTTGGTCCAAAAATAGCAAAAACTACGACTTTATTCAGCATTGTCTTCTGTTCCTGTCTGTTTCGCGAACGAATCATTCGATGTAACCCGATCTTCTTGAACCAGTTCACCAAATCAAAATGAATCATTTAAAACGGTTCACGTCTCCAATAAGCATTATTCCGCAAATGACTTTTTTAATGTGGCTGACACTCCCTCTGAGTTCAAACAAACCAATATCCCGGAGTAATTCATTTACTCAAACAGTACACTGACTGAACTGCTGTGAAGAGAGAACTGAAGATGAACACCGAGCCGAGCCAGATTATGTAATCTAGTTTTGATTAGAATACATCACATCCGGTCGGGCGTTCGCTTACGGTCTAGTCGCAGAAGTTCAAATATTTGAACGTATCCGAGGCTCAAATCGGATCCAAAATTTCCACATACGCATGTGATCGGAACTCCACGCAGCTCCCGCACTACTTTCCATTGGAAATGAATGACTTCTGTTCTGTCGCTTGTCGTTCATCGGAGACAGTGGAAAGCCGGCTTAACGAATTCCAGCGTTCACGCGGTTGCGGTCCGTCAGTGCATTCCAGGAGCGGTGCGTCTGCAGCAGTGCAGCGATCATTCACGTACCGAGTAGCGGACTGCAAACGTGTCCTGTGTGAAAGCACAATGAGTATGAGTCCGTGCTGCTTCTGCACTACATACGTAACAAACAAAGACTGCAGATGGAGTATGTGTGAAACAGGCATGAGTCTTGTCGAGGTTTCCATTGGGAAGCTTCTTTAAAAAAAGTTTCCCTGAAGCAAACCCGCTAATAGCTGCATCCATGTTAGCACGTCACATTTGATGTGGTAATTTCACAGTCACACAGGTTTAAAGACTCGTTCTTGCCCCCTACAGTGCAATTCAGCTAGGTATACATCCGCGCTAAAATATCATGGTGAAAGTCATCATAGCTCGCGTAATATAGACCCAGCTCCCAACCCAACTTTGAGAATAGATTAACGGCGATATTTTTTTTATCGCCCGATAAGAGTCTCACGTTGATAACAGCCCACCACTAATATACAGTAGGTGGACAGTAACTGTAATTCAGACGTGTGTTAAAATCATTGAATGAGATAAAAGGAGGAAGTAAAACAACAATAACATTATGTTATTACATTGTAACATCTTTAAAAAATAATAAAACATTTACAGTGAGTTAATTTCAAAACGTAGGATAATCTTAAACTACAGTCTACTCATCAAAAATTAAAAGAAGACCTTTACACAAAGGATCATATGCATATTATTGTTATTAAACAGTAAATGAATATAAGGCCATATATATATATATATATGCCATATATATGGCAATGCCCTCTTGGCAGGTCTTCCAGCCAATTCTATCAAACCTTTACAATTAATACAGAACGCGGCAGCAAGATAAATTTTTAATGTGCCAAAAAGAATACATGTCACACCTCTGTTTATCAATTTGCACTGGCTTCCAATAGCTGCTCGTATAAAATTCAAGGCATTGATGTTTGCCTACAAAACTACCACTGGCTCTGCACCCATTTACCTAAATTTGTTACTTCAGGCTTATGTGCCTCTAGAAGCTTGCGTTCTGCAAGTGAACGCCGCTTGATTGTGCCATCCCAAAGAAGCACAAAGTCACTTTTACGGACTTTTAAATTAAATGTTCCCTCCTGGTGGAATGACCTCCCCAACTCAATCCGAGCAGCTGAGTCCTTAGCCATCTTCAAGAATCGGCTTAAAACACATCTCTTCCATCTTTATTTGACCCTCGAACTTTAACACTCACTATTCTAATTCTATTCTTTAAAAAAATCTAACTACCTTTCTAATCTTTTTATATTCTATTATCTTTTCATAAATTATGCAATTGTATGTGTGTGTGTGTGTGTGTGTGTGTGTGTGTGTGTGTGTGTGTATGTGTAAAGACCTCTAACACTAGCTTGCTCTATTCTTTTTTATTCTATCTGTTTTCTTTATATTATATTATTTAAAATCCCATGTTACGTGTACTGTGTTAACCTAACTGAGACTTGTTATAGCACTTATATATCATTGCTCTTTTTGTTGTTTTTGATTGCTTCCACTGTCCTCATCTGTAAGTCGCTTTGGATAAAAGCGTTTGCTAAATGAATAAATGTAAATGTAATGCAATGTAAACACATACATGTAAATACATTTAAACATTTTCAAAATACATACTGTGTGTGTGTGTGTGTGTGTATATATATATATATATATATATATATATATATATATATATATATATATATATATATATATATATATATATATATATAAATATATAGATAGTGTTCCTGTAGCTCAAGTGGTAGAGCATTGCGTTATCAAGGTTGGGGGTTTGATTCCCCGGGAACACATGATAGGTAAAAATTGATAGCCTGAGTGCACTGCAAGTCGCTTTGGATAAAAGCGTCTGCTAAATGCATACAATTTGTTTTGTTTTTTTACAATTCCTGAGCCTATGTTGTTGTTTCCTTTACAGTAGCATTCCTGTATGTGATGCATTGACGTCTCAGGGCCAGAAGATCATGGGAATCCAGTATCATTTTCATGCCTTGACCCTTATGTACAGAAACTGTTCCTGATTCTCTGAATCTTTGGATGATATTATGCACTGTAGATGATGATAACTTCAAACTCTTTGCAATTTTTCTCTGAAAAACTCCTTTCTGCTATTGCTCCACTATATTTTGCCGCAGCATTAGAGGAATTAGTGATCCTCTGCCCATCTTGACTTCTGAGAGATACTGCCACTCTGAGAGGCTCTTTTTATACCCAGTCATGTTGCCAATTGAACTAATAAGTTGAAAATTGGTCCTCCAGCTGTTCCTTATATGTACATTTAACTTTTCTGGCCTCTAATTGCTACCTGTCCCAACATTTTTGGAATGTGTAGCTCTCATGAAATCCAAAAAGAGCCAATATTTGGCATGACATTTCAAAATGTCTCACTTTCAACATTTGATATGTTATCTATATTCTATTGTGAATAAAATAGAAGTGTCCCAGCTTTTTTGGAATCGGGTTTGTGTATATATAATATATATAATATATATATTTGTAGTTCATTTTTTTTGAGGCGAGTATCCTGGTTCCAGATCAGCGCCGCCCAGGAAACGCTGCTCCCACACTTATCACACAATCACGACACCTGTGCGTGATGAGTGGCGCACCTGGAGCTCATCCCTATCGGCTACAAAAGACAGAGGAAGAGGCTTCCAAGGCGAGTTGCACCGAAGCTCCAGAAGACACTAACAAATGTCTTTGTTTATCTGCTCATTCACAGACTCCGACAGTGCCCCAGGAGAGCGACATTCACCACAGCACCACACCCCTCGTGCACAGAGTGGAAACCTGCAGCAGTCACCCGAGCATGTGTTATCAGTTGTGTGTGTCAATAAATCACCCTCCGGGGCACTTACCAGCCATACCGTGTCTGTGTTCTCATTCCCCCCGCAACATATGGTGGAGAATGCCAGCATAACAGATGAATTGAGACAGACTTGTGATCGGCAGGTTACTTTAATGATTTCTCTGTTTCATCTAGAAGAACCGCTCTCTCCCCAAACGTTAAATGGAAGTGATAATAAGCCGCCTGACTGAGATCTCAGCCCACCAGCAGCAGTTCACCAAGTGAGTCGCCGCTCGACAAGAGTATACTGACCGGGTCGTAGAACAACTGCAGGCCAGCGTGGTGGGGTGAGTGCCCCTCCTGGAAGTGCCCGTCAAGGCACGTCAGTTCCTGGTTCGATTAACAAAGCATGATGACGCTGAAGCTTACCTCCACACCTTTGAGGTTATTGTGGCTTGAGAGGGGTGGGTTCCGGAGGAGTGGGCCCACTTCATCTCCCGCTTCCTCACTGGAAGGCATAGCGAGCCTATTATGCACTACAGAAATGAACAGTATGCAGAGATGAAGGCTGAGATTATCGCCCGGGTGGGGCTGTCCGCTCGAAGGTGCACTGCGACCAGTCAGCAGACCCCGTCAACAAGCCAATGCCCACTGAACGCCCATCGGCTGCGGCCCGAGCTTGGATGGCCGGGTGCCTCCTGCACCACGAGGGACCTTCCACGGGCCCAGACGGTTGGTAAAGTTAGACGGAAAACCCGCTTGGGCCTTGTTGGATTCCGGCAGTGCAGTCACCCTAGTACAACCTACCTTGATGAAACCTCGGCCCGAACAAAAATCACAGAGACCACTCACCTGCATGCATGTCGACACCTGCTATGTGCCGGGCCGCACAGTGTGGATTTTGGTGGAACCCCGGACCTGGGCCATTGAAGTGGACATTGTTTCAGATCTCCCTGTGCTGCTGCTCCTGGCACAGGACTGGCCGGTGTTCGAGAAGCTCCTCCTCACTACCAGGGCGCCAGGCTGGACTGCCCGGAACGGGCCACGGCTGAGAAGTTGGGGACCGCCCAGTCTACCTCAATGTGTTTTCGCAGGTCATGTAAGGGGGCTCATTCAGCCAAGGACAATGAGAAGATGACCACCTCTGGAACTGTTGGGAAACAGGTGTGCCGCATGGACGAGGTAGACAGGGTTCCAGGCCCACACCCCTTCCCTCACTTTGTGATAAGAAATGGTCTGCTGTACTGTGTCGCCCACAGGCGGGGTGCTTCTGGTCGTGCCAAAGACCTAGATGGAGACAGTCATGAAACTAGCACATACCCATCCAATGGCAGAGCACCTAGGTGCCGAGAACACCATCCAGGGCATGGCCAGGCCTGGATGCTGAAAGTGAAACGGTTCTCGCAGAGCTGCCCTACCTGCTAGGAGACGTCACCACGCCACGAAGCGCATGCTGAGTTGTGTGGTGGCAGAAGATGGATGTGACTGGGACCTCCTGATCCCGTATGTGCTCTTTGGAGTCCGAGAGGTACCCCAGGATTCCACCGGCTTCACCCCCTTTGAACTGCTGTTTGGGAGACAACCCAGAGGCCTTCTCGACGTCGCATGTGAGAACCAGCCCACCCCACTATGCAGCCTGGTCAAGCACGTGCAGGAAATGAGGGAAATAATCGACCGAATCATGCCCCTAGTGAAGGAACACCTTGTGACAGCCCAGCTCACCCAGCAATGGCTATATGACCATCCAGTCCAAGCCCGCAAGTTTCAGCTGGGAGAAAGGGTGGTAGTTCTGGTGCAAGTTACTGGCCAACTGGCAGGGGCCCTACACCATGGGGGAATGAATGGGGCCGTGTGTGACAGCCCGGCTGCCAATGAATGGAATAGATCTACCATGTGAACCTGCTCAAGAAATGGATTCCCCGGCCAGAACAACTCGCAGCACTCGCCTACACTGCCCCTCCAGTTGTGGACGTGGACCCCCAGCTGTCGGCGACCCAGAAGAAAGAGCTCGAAGCTCTGGTCCATCAGTTTAACTATGTGTTCAGTGAAACCCTGGGTAGAACCACCGCCATTGAGCACAAAATCCACACACCACCAGGAGTCTTAGTCTGGCAGCGGCCCTACCAGATAGCAGGAGCTCACCGGCTGGCTATAGAGGAGGATGTAAAGAAGATGCTCCACCTTGGAATCATTGAGCCCTCCCGTAGCCCCTGGGCCAGCCGAATCATGATGGTACCAAGGCTGGACAACACCCTCCATTTCTATAACTACTTCAGGAAGCTCAACCAAGTCTCCACCTTTGATGGGTATCCCATGCCGTGGGTGGATGTGCTCCTAGACCAAGTATGGAAGGCCCGGTATATCAGAACCTTGGACCTTACAAAAGGGTATTGACAGGTACCACTCTCACAAAGTTCCTGAGAAAATGCTGCCTTCAGCATTCCCAATGGCTACTGCCATTACCGGGTACTTCCCTTTGGCCTTCACGGGGCACCGGCAACATTCCAGTGGTTAATGGATGTTTTGCTCAGGCCCTACCAAGCTTATGCCGCGGCTTATCTGGACAATGTAATTATCCACTCTGAGAGCTGGGAGACGCACCTGAAGCGTCTACGGAAGTTGTTGATGGAGCTCCGGTGGGCTGGCCTGACTGCCAACCCAAAGAAATGTCACCTCGGCCTCAACGAAGCCATGTTCCTGGGCTACAAGATTGGAAAAAAAGGCTCATCATGCCCCAGGAGAAGGAGGTTGAGGTGGTGAAGAAGTTCCCACGTCCCACAAACAAGACCCAGGTATGAGCATTCTTGGGGTTGGTGGGCTACTACCGATGCTTTATTCCTAACTTCTCCTCTATAGCCTGCTCCTTCGGCTGCGCCTTCACCGCCTCTGGCACCGGCTTAGGAACAGTTCAGACAGGAACCACTTTGGCAAGTTTACTTGAGTTAATTTAACACAATTTATCTTTGGCGGTATGGTTCCTTATGGGGGTTCTTGCTCCCAGAATAATCAAACATATAAGAGCTTTAACATTAACCCCCGGGACCATCAACTTAGAAATACATGACAATTAAGACCCTTAGTAATGTCTTTAAAGCAAACAGTGATAATCTTGTAGATGTGGCAGTGGGACATCTATCCTGTAGCCTGGTTATGAAGATGAGTGTCTCTCAGCAGTAAGGTCCATGCCAGCTAAGATTTGAAAGCCTTATTGATCTGAAACAAGAAGACGACAACCAGAAGCTGCACAGTAATATGCTCATGCTTATAATGGGGAGTGAGGGAGGGTTGCGAGCCGTTGAGCAAACTTACTGAGCAGTGGTGCCACGTATATATGTCCCATGTCTAATAGGAGAGTGGTAGTGATTGGAGCGATTTGACAGCTGACCGCATCAGCTGGTCACAGCCTATGCCTCCGGTGGCCTGACTGAACTAACGCTGCGCTCGATTTCAAACAGGAACAACTTTGGCAAGTTAACTTGAACACAATTTATCTTTGGCGGTATGGTTCTTGCTCCCAGAATAATTGAACATATAAGAGCTTTAACATTAACCTCCAAAACATAATGAGAGGTATTACTGCCTGAAGAATAACCCCCAAAAACCAACTTTGTTTCATTCCTGCAAGAGAAAAGGCAGTGTTATTGAGATATCCTTAATATAGCCTACTGGCTAGCGAAGGGGTATTCTCCCCTATAATGAGGCAGAGAAGAGTGGCCCTCTCTTTAATTAAGTTGCTGGTAATATCAGCGAAGGGTATTCTCTCCAGCGGGAGAATTGCAAGAACAAGCAGCTTGTCCCTGAGCTTGGTATGAGCGATAGGAGAGTAGCATGAAGACCCCGTGAAAATGTCTTTGTTCTATTCCTGCAAAGAGAAAGATAATGTCATTGAGATGTCATTAATGCAGCCTATGCTAGGAGAGGGGTATTCTCTCCTCTGAACGCAAGGGAGAAAATAGCAAGTCCCTTCTTGATTTAAGTAGCAGGGGTGCTCATCCTCTGCTGAAGGATGAACAGCAGTCCCCTTTGCAGCTATAGCAGCAAAGGGTGTTCTCTTCAGCTGGAGAGAACAGCAGTCCCTTTCTTCTGAGGGGTGTTCATCCTTCGCTTGAGGGAAAAAACAGCGGACCTCTACAGGTATTTGCGACAAGGAGTGATCTCCCTAGCGGGAGAAAACAGCAGCCCCTTATTTTTTTCTCCATCTCCCTATCATTCTCCTTCTCAGTCAACCTTTCCTTCTCCATCTCCATTTAAGTAGCAGGGGTGTTCATCCCCTGCTGAAGGATGAACAGCAGTCCACTGCAGCTATAGCAGCAAAGGGTATTCTGTCCAGCTGGAGAGAACAGCAGTCCCTTTGTTCTGAGGGGTGTTCGTCCCTCTCTTGAGGGATAGAACAGCGGACCCCTACAAGTATCGCGGCAAGGGGGGATCTCCCTAGCGGGATCATTTAACGCTTCCAATGGAAATAGATTTGCCTTCTGATAGTTCCTGAGCGAGTGATAGCTCTCGCGAGAAGTTTGAGCCTTGCGAGCCATTGAGCATACTTACCAAGCAGTGGTGCCACATAGATATGTCCCGTGTCTAATAGGAGAGTGGTAGTGATTGGAGCAATTTGATAGCTGACTGCATCAGCCTATGCCTCCATTGCCTGACTGAACTAACGCTGTGCTCGATTTCTCTCCCAGCTCCGGGATAGAGAAGAGAACTCCTTTTTCAATTTCAGTAGGAAACTCTCCCCCCTGCAGAAACCAGGTACCTGGTGCTAAAGAAGGAGGCCCTGGCCATGAAGTGGCCAGTCCTGGAGTTAAAGTACAAACTCTGGAGCCACCGGTTCAACATCGTTATGGACCATGTCCCCCTCCAGTGGATGTCCCAGGCAAAATACACAAACGTCCAGGTGACCAAGTGGTTCTTTGAACTCGAGGACTTCTGTTTCCAGGTGCAACATCAGGCCGGTGCAAAATAATGCGGATGGATTCTCCAGGGGCTGGTCCAGATGGGCAGGTCTGGCAGGTAACATCAAATTCCCCTCCCATAATACCCTTACAAAAATATGTGTGTTTCCCCACAGAACAAGGGTAACGCCTGGGGGGGGGGGGGGGGGGGGGGCTTGGGGGCGTAGTGGCGAGTATCCCGTTTCTAGATCAGTGCCGCCCTGGAAACGCCGCTCCCACATTGATCACACAATCACAACACCTGTGCGTGATGAGTGGTACACCCGGAGCTCGTCCCCACCGGCTACAAAAGACAGAGGAGGAGACTTCCAAAGCGAGTTGCACCGAAGCTCTAGGAGACACTAACGAATGTCTTTGTTTATCTGCTCTTTCACAGACTCTGATGGCACCCCAGGAGAGCAACTTTCACCACAGGCACTGCACTCCACAAGCACAGAGTGGAAACCTGCACCAATCACCCAAGTATGTGTGATAAGTTGTGTGTGTCAAATCACCGGGGCACTTACCAGCCATACGGAGTCTATGTTGTCATTCACCCTGCGACAATATATATATATATATATATATATATATATATATATATATATATATATATATATATATATATATATTGTTACAGTGTTAGTTCAGTAAATATATTGTTTGTTACAGTTATTTTACTAGTATGCAAAATGTGTTCTTATTAGCCAATCAGATTTGGTTACGTCATTACGTAGGGGTTAGTTCACTGCTTGTTTACGTTTAGCTTGAGATGCTCGTAGGCTCCGGTGCGGATGGTTGTAGATAAACCCATCAGCGCTGGGCAAGAGCACAAAACCCCCGTTGCTGTAAAGTTGTGACTTAATAAGTGAAGTAAAGTTCCTGAACGTACTCTCTTTGTTGTGTGCTTCTCTTCACGCCTCCACGGACACTGGGAAACCAACACGAGAAAGCACAACAAGTGGTGTCAGAAGCTGAGCGTGATTGACAGTTATCAGAGAATCGTTAGTGTTGTGCATATCCTGATGCTCAAGAGGAGGGAGATAGAGCTTATTTAGTTCCAGGTGATGCTCCATTGTATGAAAAAGGCGGGAACTCAGTGCCACAGGATCCTGACAATGAGCCTCCTGATGAGCATGACATAAGAAGGGTGTCGTCACCAAACGCTCTTGACCTTCCAGAGCACCTCAGACAGTTATTTACTTCTGCAAGCGAAACGCTCACTGAACAACAACAAGAGATGTTAGTAGCTCTGCTGAGTAAATATCAAGCAGTCTTTGCAGCAACTGATGATGATCATGGGAAGTTTTCTGCTTTGCAGCACAGTATAGAGACAGGAATGGCTAAGCCTGTTCGACAGCCAGTACGACGTACCCCTTTAGGGTTCTGTAATTGGTTACGTCATTACGTAGGGGTTAGTTCACTGCTTGTTTACGTTTAGCTTGAGATGCTCGTAGGCTCCGGTGCGGATGGTTGTAGATAAACCCATCAGCGCTGGGCAAGAGCACAAAACCCCCGTTGCTGTAAAGTTGTGACTTAATAAGTGAAGTAAAGTTCCTGAACGTACTCTCTTTGTTGTGTGCTTCTCTTCACGCCTCCACGGACACTGGGAAACCAACACGAGAAAGCACAACAAGTGGTGTCAGAAGCTGAGCGTGATTGACAGTTATCAGAGAATCGTTAGTGTTGTGAACTGCTGGGACATCTTTTGTTAATCGATGGACATTATAATCACCGCAAACGCTGTTGTGAAGTAGTTTTAAAGACTGATTGACCACGTTGGTCGTCGCATTGACCATCATAAACTCACGAAAATAAAAGAGCTGCACGGAGTTTCCCTCCCCCCATCGGAGAGCCATGGCGCTGGCAGTCTGCCAAAGATAGCGCTGCTGTTGGCTGCCTGCCAACTTTCACAGACACTACAAACAGCCAACTTTCACAGACACTACTAAACAGCCCTGCAAATCTACATCGAAGCACACAAGCCAGAATATATTTCAGTATTATATATATATAAAAAAAAAAAAAAAAAAAAGAAAGAAAGAAAAAAAAAAAAAATACATTTTTTAAAGCTAAATTGTAATATAACATGGATGTGAGTGAGTCAGGAGTCCAACTTGGAGCATCAGCTGCCCCAGACCCCCCACAGTGGCTACAGGCTGTGTTATCACAACAAAATAAGCAACTTCAACATGCCATTTCACCTCTGCTCCAAAGATTGGAAGCGACAGAGGCTAGTTTGTCTGCCCTCACGCAGCAGCGTCATGCCAGTATAGTAACACATGGTCCCCACCAACATGACGACTCTACCACACTTGCAGCTGACCCTAATAGAACCCTTACGACTGATGGAGATGCTACAGGGCCTTCAGATGCTGAACAGCTTTTTGCTGCTGAGCTTGCAGTCATTGATAGACACGTACGGAGCCCAATTAATCCAACTTCCTCCACACCTGGCCCTGATGTAAGACCTAGAAGCCGTGCACAGGGACCCAGCCGTTATAATGGCTCTTTCAACTTGGGCCCAAACATGCACACACCTTCAACTGCTACAGCGCCCACCCATCACCTCACAACCCCTCGTGGTAGAGCTTCAGATGGACCTAAAGCTAAACTTGACACTTACGATGGTAAGGATGACTGGGACTCCTTCATCATTCCTTTTGAGCGCAGAGCTGTTATTTACAGATGGAGTACAGTAGAGAGAGTGGATAAACTCCATGAATGTCTACGAGGAGCTGCTGTCAGATATCTGTGCTCATTACCCGAACACATACGTGAAGATTACTTTCTGCTGAAAGAACAGTTGGCTTTTCGATATGGCCAGAAAGAACCTCCAACCACAGCACGGAGGAGACTTGGAGAACTGCGCCAGTCTAAAGAAACTGTTTCGGAGTTCGCAGAGGAGGTTCACAGGCTGGTCATTTTGGCTTATCCTGGAGTTGACACTGAGCTCAGGGAGCAAATTGCTGCTGATGCATTTCTCAAAGGGCTGCGCAACCAAAAAGTGGCATATGAGGTTATGAACCGTGACCCTGTATCACTGGATGAGGCACAACGGCTAGTATCATCTTATGAACACAATTTAAAAGCCACACTCGGACGAGACTTTGATCTGAAGGGGAGGACACGTCGAGTATCCTGGGCTGATCAAGACATGGACTCTGATGATGAGCCACCAGCCTTGCAGTCACGTAGAGTGCAGTCACAGCCGGGTTACGTTACACAGCACCAGTTGCAAACACTCATTGATAAAGTTGATAAGCTCCAACTAGCCATAGCCTGCCTGCCTACTTCCTCTTCTGTTGCTCTTCCTTCTTCCGTAAGACCCACCCAACAAATAAATTCCAGTATGGCAGTTCAGTCAGAAAGAGGACGTGCAGCTCAGACCTCTTTCAAGTCAAGTAGATACAGGCAGCAAAATACCAGCCCCACCAGAGTTTCTAGCGGGCCATGTTTCCAGTGTGGAGAGGAGGGACATTTCAAACGAAACTGCTCACGGTCCCCCAGTCCATCTACAAGTCCCCCTGCAAATACTGTGGCCAGATTGGAGCCCTCAAATCAAAATCACTCTGAACACACAGAGCGGAGTCCGTCTATTGTACATGTGGGCAGAGCTGAGAGTCGAGGGCCCAGTTTAATGATTTTGCTGACTGTTGATGGCGTACCAGTTAATGCAGTTATAGACACTGGTGCTGAGGCTACAATAATGTCTGAAGAGACGTACAGCAAATTACCCACTAAATCACCTTCAGGGCTGAAAAATGTGTGTCTCCGAAATGCAGAAACTGGAAGGGAGATGTCAGCAACAGGCGGAGTGAAAGTGGAATTCAGAATTGGCACAAAGGTGTTGGAGTGGACAGTTTGCATTGCACCAATTCGTGATGCCCTGCTCTTGGGCTTAGATTTCTTAAAAGCTGCTGATTTCACCATACATGCCTCTGGTAAAGTGTTTATGGGCTCTGAACTCATGCCAGCCTATATATCCGAAGGCGAGGGCCCAGACTATGCCATTTCGAGAGTGATGTTAGAAAGTGATGTCACTGTGCCGCCAGAGTGTGAATGTTTAGTTTGGGGTGTGGTAGATGACCCAAAACCAGAACTTCCTGCTGTTCTAGAGCCTGTTAGCCTGGCTGATGGAGTGTCTTCAGGCAGCATCATGATTAACATGGAACAGAGGATCCCAGTCAGGCTATGCAATGTCACAGCTTCCAGTAGACCCTTATTACGAGGAGTCTGTTTGGGTGTGCTCATCGAAGCATATCCTGATGCTCAAGAGGAGGGAGATAGAGCTTATTTAGTTCCAGGTGATGCTCCATTGTATGAAAAAGGCGGGAACTCAGTGCCACAGGATCCTGACAATGAGCCTCCTGATGAGCATGACATAAGAAGGGTGTCGTCACCAAATGCTCTTGACCTTCCAGAGCACCTCAGACAGTTATTTACTTCTGCAAGCGAAACGCTCACTGAACAACAACAAGAGATGTTAGTAGCTCTGCTGAGTAAATATCAAGCAGTCTTTGCAGCAACTGATGATGATCATGGGAAGTTTTCTGCTTTGCAGCACAGTATAGAGACAGGAATGGCTAAGCCTGTTCGACAGCCAGTACGACGTACCCCTTTAGGGTTCTGTAATGAGGAAGAAACACATCTCAAGAAAATGCTTGATTCAGGTATTGTTGTCCCCTCAAGCTCAGAATGGGCTTCCCCTATTGTCCTTGTAAGGAAGAAGGATGGGGGGGTCCGCTGGTGCGTAGATTATCGCCAGCTAAATGACCTTACAATCAAGGACGCATATCCCCTACCAAAAATAGAGGAATGCCTGGATGTGCTGGGTGGTGCAAAAACATTCTCGACACTTGACCTTCAGTCAGGATATTGGCAGATTGAAGTGAATAAAAAAGACAGATCCAAGACTGCTTTTGTGACGAGGTATGGACTATATGAGTACACCAGAATGCCA
Organism: Carassius carassius; assembly: GCF_963082965.1. Lineage (NCBI taxonomy): Eukaryota > Metazoa > Chordata > Actinopteri > Cypriniformes > Cyprinidae > Carassius > Carassius carassius. The sequence goes on from NC_081804.1 coordinate 21,234,620, forward strand.
TTTGGCCTGTGTAACGCACCCAGCACATTTCAGAGGGCCATGCAGCTGGTTCTACGAGGGTTGCAGTGGGACACCTTACTGATATACCTGGATGACATAATCATCTTTGGTGAAGATGTGGAACAGTGTATGGAGCGCCTAGCAGAGGTTTTTCAGAGGTTGCAGGAATATGGACTAAAGTTGAAGCCCTCAAAATGTCAGCTGCTAAGAGAGGAAGTCCTGTTTCTTGGTCACGTTGTGAGCGGCGAAGGAATTAAGACCAATCCAGCCCTCATTAGTGACGTTAGGAACTGGAAGACCCCAACCAGTGTCCAGGAACTCCAGTCTTTTCTGGGTCTGTGCAACTATTACAGGAGGTTTGTTGCCAAGTTTGCTGAAATCACTACACCCTTGACAATGCTACTCAAGAAAGGGAGTTCCTTCTCCTGGGGAGAGGAGCAGAACAAGGCCTTTGCACATCTTAAAAGAAGCCTCACAACTGCACCCATCTTGGTGTTCCCAATTACATCTGGACAGTTTGTCCTGGACACTGATGCGTCCAACCAGAGCATTGGAGCAGTGCTCTCACAGTTACAGTGGGGGGAAGAGAAAGTTATCTCATTTGCCAGCTGTCTCCTCACACCAGCTCACCAGAGGTATTGTGTCACACGTAAGGAACTCCTAGCAGTTGTCAGGTTTACAAGACAGTTCGGCCACTATTTGCTGGGGTCTAACTTCTTACTCAGGACGGATCACAGCAGTCTAACGTGGCTATACCGGTTTAAGAGACCAGAAGGCCAACTGGCTAGGTGGCTTGAAGAACTCAGTCAGTACAATTTTGTCATCGAGCATAGGCCAGGTACAAACCATTCCAACGCTGACGCTTTGTCCCGAAGGACTCTGAATGAAGAACCTTGTGACTGTTATCAAGCAGGAAGAGAGCTAGATAGCTTGCCATGCAAGGGCTGTCGCTTCTGCCGTAAGCTCCACCATCAGTGGGCCAGATTCGAGGAAGATGTCGATGATGTCATCCCCTTGGCGGTAAGACGCATACACTCCCTTGACCATCAGAATGAGGGTAGTTGCACTAACACTTCCAGGGATGTTAATGGAGTAGGTGATGACAAACCAGGTCCTTCCTCAAACTGGCTGCAACCGCTGAGTCCCGAAAGTATCAGGGAAGAACAGTTAGCTGACCCAGACCTTTCAGTTCTCCATAAATGGATGTCTGATGGTTCTTTGCCTGCTAAGGAAGAGGTCATGATGCAGAGCCCAGCGGTTCGCAAGTACTGGCTGTGTTGGTCTCAAGTAGAGATGCGAGATGGGGTCCTCTATTATCGATGGGATGATGTCAATGGAGATATGTCATCTCTGCGCTTACTTGTTCCTGTTTCCCTGAAGAATGAGGTTCTCCAATCCTGTCACAATCCAGCACAAGCGGGTCATGCAGGGGAGGAAAAGACGCTTATGCGCCTCCGCAGGTGTTACCAATGGTACAATATGGGGAACGATGTACGCCTTTTCGTCAAGAAGTGCCCACAGTGTAGTTCCTGTAAAACAACCAGTCCAATGGGGAGGGCCAAGCTTCAGAACTACCAGGCTGGAGCGCCAATGGACAGACTACACCTTGATGTCCTAGGACCATTTCCGGAGTCCAAGACAGGCAACAGGTACATCCTCGTTATAATTGACCAGTTTACTCGCTGGGTAGAGGCATTCCCTATCCCCGAACAAGGAGCTGAGACAACAGCAAAGAGGTTGGTGTTTGACTTCATCTCACGCTTTGGGGCTCCCCTTGAGATTCACACTGACCAAGGACGGAACTTCGAGAGTTTGCTCTTTACGGAGGTTTGTCGTCTGTTACAAGTAACCAAGACCCGGACCACACCATATCATCCGGCTTCGAACGGACAAGTGGAAAGATTCAATAGAACGCTCTTGCAGATGATACGGTGTTATGTGGACCAAAGTCAGCGGAATTGGGATGAGCATCTTCCCTTAATCACTGCAGCGTACAGGAGCACTGTACATTCAGCGACAGGTTTCACACCAAATCAGCTAATGCTGGGGCGAGAAGTTTTCCAGCCACATGACATCTGGCTAAGGATGGACGAGGTTACCAGAGAAGCTAAAGGTACACCTGAGTTTGTCCAGAAACTGCAAGCTAACCTCCAGCAGGCTCATCAAGTAGCGCGCCAGAACTTTCGCTCCACTCAGACTCGCCAGAAAAAGGTCTATGACTTACGAGCCAGAGAGAAGTCCTACCAAGTAGGTGATCTTGTGTCAGTAAGGGTCAGTAGCAGGAGAAAGGGCTACAGTCCAAAACTCCAACCTCCATGGCAAGGGCCATTGGTCGTCACAGCACGCCTTGGACCAGTGCTCTACTGAGTCAGGGACAGACGAAGTGAAAAAGTACTGCATCATGATCGCTTACAACCCTATCTAAGTGACCACATACCTGCCTGGATGCAGCGTCTGCGACACAAATACACCTGCACCGAGGAAGGCTCCCTGGTTCCAATCACGGCTCAGGTACCTGTTGTCACAGGGGCAGAAGCACCAAACCCATCATCCTCTGACAACTCTGTGTCGGAAGAGCCTCTGACCCTGCTTGGAACGGACTCTAACTGTGACCCTATTCCCTGTGGAAAAGAGGGGACGAAGACAAAAAGGGGGCGACTTGTTCGAGCCCCAAGTCGTTATATGGACTAAAGAAGAAAATAGAAGTCAACAAAAAGTTAACTGTTCATCCACAGTGGTGCAGAATGGACTCTGGAGAGCAAAAAAAAAGGGGGGGGGGTGTTACAGTGTTAGTTCAGTAAATATATTGTTTGTTACAGTTATTTTACTAGTATGCAAAATGTGTTCTTATTAGCCAATCAGATTTGGTTACGTCATTACGTAGGGGTTAGTTCACTGCTTGTTTACGTTTAGCTTGAGATGCTCGTAGGCTCCGGTGCGGATGGTTGTAGATAAACCCATCAGCGCTGGGCAAGAGCACAAAACCCCCGTTGCTGTAAAGTTGTGACTTAATAAGTGAAGTAAAGTTCCTGAACGTACTCTCTTTGTTGTGTGCTTCTCTTCACGCCTCCACGGACACTGGGAAACCAACACGAGAAAGCACAACAATATATATATATATATATATATATATATATATATATATATATATATATATATATATATATATATATTATACACAGCGGGGAAAATAAGTATTTGACACATCAGCATTTTTATCAGTAAGGGGATTTCTAAGTGGGCTATTGACACCAAATTTCCACCAGATGTAGCCATCAAGCCAAATATTGAATTCATACAAAGAAATCAGAACATTTAAGCATACAAGTTGAATCATAATAAATAAAGTGAAATGACACAGGAATAAGTATTGAACATACTTTATTTAATACTTTGTAGAAAAGCCTTTGTTGTTGATTACAGCTTCTAGACATCTCTTGTATGGAGAGACCAGTCGTCTGCATTGCTCAGGAGTGATTCTGGCCCATTCTTCCATACAAATGGTCTTTAAATCTTGAAGGTTCCTTGGGCCTCTTTTATAAACTTTGATCTTCAGTTCTCTCCATAGATTTTCTATGGGATTTAGGTCAGGTGATTGACTGGGCCATTCAAGCAACTTGATTTTCTTTCTTTGAAACCATTTCATGTTTCCTTGGCCTTATTTTTGGGATCATTGTCTTGCTGAAATGTCTCACCCTCACAAACTTTAACCGAGCCTCAACATGCTTTTTGTTCAGCAATGGAGTCTTGCGTGGTGAGCGTGCATGGATGCCATGGCATTTCAGTGCATTGCTTATAGTTTTCTTTGAAACAACAGTACCTCCTGATGCAAGAACTTCAGTTCTGCCCGAGTGGTTCTTGGCTCTTGGAGAACTCTCCTGATTATTCTTTGAACTCCTCAGACAGGAATCTTACGTGGAGCAGCTGATCGTGGTCGGTTTATGGTGAACTGATGCTCTTTCCATTTCCGGATAATGGCCCCCACAGTGCTCACAGGAACATTCAGCATTCTGGAAATGCACCTATAACCATTCCCATCAAAATGCTTTTCAACGATAAAATTACGAAGATCTTATGAGTTCTTTGCTTTTACCCATCATGAAGTCTTTCCTGTGTGCCTCCTGGGTAATGAGAAGCCTTATAGGCCATCAATTAGGACTAAAGCAGCTGATATCAATTAGTACTGATAGGGGTCAGGGTTTCTCTCTCAATACTGACCGATTTCAGGTGATTTCCTGGCTTTCTATGCCATTTTGCATCTTGTTATCTTCATGTGTTCAATACTTATTCCCTGTGTCATTTCACTTTATTTATTATGACTTAACTTATATACTTAAATGTTCTGATTTCTTTGTATGAATTCAATATTTGGCTTGATGGCCACATCTGGTGGAAATTTTGTGTCAATAGCCCACTTAGAAATCTTAATTAATTAATTCATAAATGTTAAATGCTTGAATCAATATGATTATTTTGTGTATTAAGTTCTTGCTAGATGCTTGAGTTTCACCAACGCGTTCTGGGTCATAAAATAACTGCTTATCAGAACCAAGGTTGATGTCACTGTATACTGTTTGCAACTATATCTTTATATTTGCTTCTTTTAGGCACATGATTGTTAGTTAATAAGCGGAGATGTTCTGTTTATCTACAGTAGGACAGGATTTAACGATAGGATATTTGTGATGTATATGTAAAGTGCATAGGCTAATTTAATTCAATTTTGTTCTATAATGTTGTAATTGTTTTTTTTTCTACACACACATACACTGCACATGAATGTTCTTTTCAAACAGAAGCTTGTAACGCACATGATATCTGCCACAGCATATAATGACTACTAAAAATTACAAATTATATATAATTTAAGAAAATTAAAAGTGAGTTTATTCCAAGCAGCTCTAAAAGATCTTAGAATAGTTCTGCATCCTTCTCAAGGCACTCCGTCTGTGTTCACGGTGTTGCCATTTAAACATGTTAATTACAAAAACAAAACGTTTGGTGTACTGTCTCTGGAATAGCATTTGTTTTATAAAATCATCACTTTCAATCTGTGTATCAGTTTCAGATTTTTATTTTCTTTAAACTTTTGTGTTTACTGAACCTTTTTCTTAGCAAAAAAAACTGTTACATAACTTTTACTTACAATATGAATACATTCAATCTAAATTAATAAATAAATAAACACTAAGAAGAAAGGAAGGAGAAAACACACAAACAAACACTAAATTGAAAATAAATACAAAAATTCCCTGACAGCAATTAAGAAAATGCAAATTTCCTTCATTATTTATTCCTTCAATAAATAATAAATAAATCAGTCAATCAATTTAATTACCACAATCTCAATGATTACACTCCTGTTAAACTCCTATTACAATAAGCAAAATATCCAAGAATCTGTAGTATCTTTAAGTCTACTTTTGTAAGATTGAGATCATTGTACCACTGGCCCTGAGACTATTCAAATGAAACCAAAATGACTGTAAATATTACTTGCATTTATTTAGAACATTAGAACTGAGTGAAGGGAGGATGAGTAAGGAAGGGGATGAGAAGGAACAGATAACATATGTGAGAGCGGTGTTTCCTGCACCTCCACTCTGTGGGGTGTTTCAAAGATGCCTGTGTATGTTTGTATTGTCTGTTTCTCAGGAGATCAAACTATCACAGTTTCTTTTATTCTTGCAATCGAATTTGTAAAGGGTCTACTTTTATTTGTACACACACATAATAACAAAAAAACTTTGTGCATTTACAAAATAAAGAAAACAAACGGTGCGTTGTCTGCAGCCTTGGTCTGCGGTGATCTTTATTTAGAAACGCAAACATTATTTATTTGGAAACATTTACTTGTTTAGAAACAAAGACACATGAGAGATAAATCTATAGAAAGCAAGTTTTACAGAACACAATTATGCTATGATAAAGTAATTCATATGAAAACAACGCAATGTCCGTCTTTCACGTCTCCCTTCATTATATCCAAGTGACCATGCCCTCGCGCTGAATGCAGTATTGATATTATAATCATCCATGTGAAGCTCGCAGCGTGTAAACGCCCGTACTACAGCAAACAAAGCAGCGAGACTGTTCTTCACTGTTCTACTGAACGGCAGCAGGCTCTGGCTTCTTGGCGAACGGCGGAGATTCCTCTGCTCCCTCACGGACGGCAGCCGCCCGTCCCCGGCAACTCACTCCAGCCCACCGCCTCGAGTGTCCATTGTGGCACACTTCCTCGCCTGCTCGATGGCACCGTGGATTCACCACAGCGGTGAGGGATCTTCAGCAGCGCGTCCCTCCTTCTCCCGGGCTTCGGCACCAATGTAACAATAAAAACTCCATTATTATGGGAAGAAGGAGGCGAGAACCGGCAGACAATCAAACTGAAGCTTTAATCATCAAATAAACAGAAAACAGTGGGCAGCCCCTCACGGACGACTGCCGCGCGCAAACAAAATTAAAACACAAACTAAAATCCAGGCCTGGTCCTCTCTCGTCCTTCACTGTCGTTGTTCCTGTTTTATATCCTTCCATCTCCTCCGTGGGACTCGAGACCAGTGGGTCGAGCAGGTGTCGCTCATCTCCAATCACTCCACCGGCCTCGCTCCGTTCCCATGGCTCTCTGCCCCACCCCACTAGTCACACTGACTCATCTCCTTAGCTGATGAGACCTACAACAGTCGTGTCATCTGCAAATTTGATGATGTGGTTTGAGCTGTGCATGGCTGCAGAGTCGTGACTCAGCAGAGTGAATAGCAGTGGACTGACCATGCAACCCTGGGGGGCCCCAGTGCTAAGTGTGATGATACAGCAGAGGCTGTACCTAATCCAGACTGTCTGAGGTCTCTCAGACAGGAAGTCCAGGATCCAGTTACAAAGGGAAGGGTTCAGGCCCAGCAGCTTACGAATCAGGTTCTGATGAATGATGAGCTCCACAAAGCACTAAAAAGCCTACAGAAGTACAAATCACCAGGCCTAGGTGGCCTACCTCCTGAATTATATTTAGAAATATGGAATGTGGTAAGGACTCTTATTCTTGAATCATTTAATTTTATTTGATTTACATTTCATAGAGACCAAATAAACATATTTGATATCATTGCTTCTTAAAAGGTGCAAAGGTCAGTTAGATTGCTCCAACTACAGACCAGTATCACTCATCTCATCTGATCTAAAATTTATGCTAAAACGCTTGCCTCTTGCATGGAGAAAGTAATTAATAGCCTAATTAAAGAGGACCTAACCAGTTTTATTAGGGGCATCACGTGTATATGTGTTGACTGTTTCATGTACTTGATTTCACAGACTCTCTTCCGAGCCTTGTGCGTTTTTTTTTTCACTTGACACAGAAAAAGCCTTTGATAGGCTTGAGTGGAACTATATGTGTGCAGTTCTGCAATGTTTGGTTTCGTTGAACATTACATTTCAGTGATTAAGACACTTTACCACTGGCTGCAGATAAAGTTTTAATTGTTGGTGATTTTAATATCCATGTTGATAATGAAAAAGATGCATTGGGATCAGCATTTATAGACATTCTGAACTCTATTTGGCTGAGACAACATGTCTCAGGACCTACTCATTGTCGAAATCATACTCTAGATTTAATACTGTCACATGGAATTGATGTTGATGGTGTTGGAATCCAAATTCCTTAGCATTTCCAAAACCTCAGAAAAAACTTGATGATGTAACAAAAACTATGGACTCTCTCTTTTCAAGCACTTTAAATAAAGTTGCTCCTTTACGCTTAAGGAAGGTTAAGGAAAACAGTTTGACACCATGGTATAATGAGCATACTCGCACCCTAAAGAGAGCAGCCCGAACAATGGAGCGCAGCTGGAGGAAAACAAAACTAGAGGTATTTCGTATTGCTTGGCGGGAAAGTAACATATCCTACAGAAAAGCATTAAAAACTGCTAGATCCGATTACTTTTCTTCTCTTTTAGAAGAAAACAAACATATTAGCCCTGGTATTTTTTCACTACAGTGGCTAAATTAACAAAAAAATAAAGCATCAACAAGTGTTGACATTTGCCAACATCACAGCAGTAATGACTTTATGAACTATTTTACTTCTAAAATCGATACTTTTAGAGATAAAATTGCAACCATTCAGCCATCAGCTACAGTATCACATCAGACAGTGCACTATAGACCCCCTGAGGAACAGTTCCACTCATTCTCTACCATAGGAGAGGAAGAATTGTATAAACTTGTTAAATCATCTAAACCAACAACATGTATGTTAGACCCTATACCATCTAAGCTCCTGAAAGAGGTGCTTCCAGAAGTCATATGTTAAAAAAAATTTATATTAATGATCTGGCTAATCTGGAAAAAGAAATCAAACTGAGGGAATTAAAGATGATTGTGACGAGTGGGGCGGGGCCGAGAGCCGTGGGAACGGGGCGAGGCCGGTGAAGTGATTGAGAAATGAGCGACACCTTGATTTGGACTTGATTCCCACGGAGGAGATGGAAGGATATAAAACAGGTGCGACAACAGCTCGCTGCCGGCCGCCCGTGATGTGGAGTGGTGGCTGCCGTCCGTGAGGGAGGGGAGGAGTCGCCGCCGTTCGCCAGGAAGCTGGAGCCTGCTACCATCTGCCAAGAATGGGAGGAGCAGGGAACGAGGGACTCCTGCCGGCTGCCCAAAACTGGAGGAGCTGTCCCTGTCCACTGGGCGGCGGAGGAGTGTCGGCCCGTCCACCGAGGGCGGTCCAGTGCCACCGCCAGGCACCGCGGAGGAGTTCACCCAGCTGGTGGAGGGCCGAGCGACAGTGCGTGTGGGAACCGGAACACATTTTTTTTTTCTCCTCTCTCCCCTCTCTCGTCTCTGTCACTCCTCATCCTTCCGAGAGCCTTGGGAACGGAGCGAGGCCGGTGGGGTGATTAGAAATGAGCGACACCTGCTCGACCCACCGGTCTCAGAAAGCAGAAAGAAGTCTTGTGTATGTCATGTCAATATGTTAAAGGACTATTGCGCTGGAGAGTCAACACAAAATGCTGTGGGTTTAAATGAGTTAAATTATCATTCACCTATTGTCACCCTTACTTGTGAGGTTGTTGCTGATACTCCTGATGATGAAGACGATGGGGCGGTAGTTCGGCATACAACTCTGCAATGTGCCAGACTTAAGAACTCCGAGGTTTTGGCTGACCTATCCTCTTCATTATCTCATCTACCTGATTTTCAGAGATTTGACATTGTACAGTTAATTCATGCTTTTTCTTCGTTATTTCATGATATTCCTACTTGTACAACCACGTTGCAGCATGATATTGATGTAGGTAACGCTCCTATTAAGCAACACTCTTATAGAGTGAATGCAGTGAAACGTTCTGTCATGAAGGATGAAGTTGAGTATTTGCTAGAAAATGAATTGGCGAAGCCAAGTTGCAGTCCATGGAGTTCACCGTTTTGGTTGGCTACCAAAAGTGATGGATCCGCTAGATTTTGCACAGATTATCGCAAGGTAAACACTGTGACTACACCTTACTGATTTCCATTGCCTCGCATTGGTCACCCTTTGTCCTAAGAAATTTGTCAGTAAATTAGACTTGCTGAAAGGTTATTGGCAAGTGCCTTTAACCACTCGTGCTTCTGATATTTCTGCGTTCGTGACACCGGATAGCTTTATACAATATTGCATAATGGCTTTGGGAATGCAAAATGCTCCTGCTACTTTCCAGAGACTTATTAGTATCGTACTTTCCGGTGTTCGAAAACTGTAATGCATATTTAGACTCTCGTAATTTATTCTTCTGCCTGGAAAGAGCATGTTTCAATTCTGCAAGGTGTGTTTGCATGCCTTGCAGAGGCTTCATTGACCCTGAATCTTGCTAAATGCGAGTTTGGGCAAGCTATGATCAAATACCTGGGAAGAGAAGTGGGACAAGGCAAGTAAGGTCCATGGAAGCGAAATCCTTCGTGCCCGTTTAAATGGAATGATGCCTGCCAAAATGCTTTTGACAACGTGAAAGCATTGCTGTGCAATGAACCTGTCCTCATTGCTCCGGACAGTGAAAAGTAATTTACATTGGAGATTGATGTGAGTTTGGTTTATGCGAGAGCCATATTGATCCAGGAGGATGCCCATGGAATCGAACATCCTGTGTGTTTCTTTTCACGTTAGTTTAATAAGCATCAGTTAAACTACTCTACTATTGAAAAAGAAACTTTGGCACTTCTGACGGCTATATTTTGATGAGTATGTTAGCTCAAGTAATATGCCTGTAACTGTGTTCACTGACCATAATCCTTTGGTGTTCTTGGCCCGCATGTATAACCATAACCAGCGTTTGATGCGCTGGTCTCTAGTTGCACAAGGTTATAATTTGGTAATTAAGCATAAAAAGGGATCGGAAAATATCATTGCTGATGCTTTATCCAGAGCTTGGTTGGTGGCTTAAGAACTTGTTAAAACTTATAATGTTTGTATCATTATATAGGTTTTTTTTAAGGGGGGGAGTGTTACGTTCCTCGTATGTCTTCTATTTTTGTTTGCTCCGTTTTTTTTCTTTCCCTCTTTCCTGTTTTTCTGTTCTAAATTCTTAGGTTTTGTTTATTGGCTGTTCGGTTCATCAGTTGACCAATCAGGATGGACCTACCCAATTAAAAGGGGGCCAGGCTTCGTGTGATGTTGTCAGCCGTCCTGCTTTCCAGCCAGTGGGCGACTGTCCATTTTTGCCAGCCGCGTTCATTTTTCTCTTATTGTTTGAGTTGTGTTTTGTATTTAGTTATTTTCTGAATTGTTTAGTTGACTGACTTATTTGTTGGTTCGAGGTTTCCTAGTTTGTGGATATGTTTACTAAAACTAGGTCATTGATCGTTAGAACTTGGAAACACCTGTTGCTGAATGATTGCAGCTGTAATTGCTGGTTTGACATTATCCCAGAGAATAGTTGCCCTAAACCAATGTGTCCTGTTAGCTTAGTTTCGGGGAAAGAAGGTAGGCAAGTTTTCGCGGTTTTATTTCTACATTTTCTGTTTGATAGGTTAATCAAACATATTTGGTTGGGGTTAAGTTATCAGGGTTTTTCTGCTTTTGATTATTTCTTTGTTTTGTCATCACTCAGTTTCTTCCTTTTTTCCCCATAGTTTCTTAATTCATTTTCATTAACGACTGCTAATCTGTACCTCTCAAATTAAATAGACTTTGCCTTGGATGTCATTGTCTGTTGTCAGATCTTTTCATTTCATGGTTTGCCACAGTGCCAGTTGTTTCTCACTTAAATGTTACGATGGTGCCTTGAATGGCTGACATGTATATCAAAATGTAATTTAATGCACAAATAAAATGTTCTCAATGTGAATGTCACAAGTTTCTCTTTATTCTTATTTCAAGGAAATTTTTCCTCTAAAACATTTTACCATTGCCAAATTTTAAGACAAAAAAAAATCTGATAAACAATCAACAAAAACAATGTTGAGATACAAGTTGACGGATACTTTAGAAAATATTTTTTTTTAACTACCATCCCAAAAAAAAATCCTGCTTTTGCAAGTAATTGTCAACCACTGTCGATGCAAAACTGACAATTCAATTTTAATACTGTGAGAAATACAAAAACACCAACATGTGCTTAGTTTTGAGCTACAATTTGAAAGCTAGTATATCTTAGAACAAGATAAAAATAATAAAAAAGTTAAAAGATTGACAAGATCAATTAGATCAAACAGCAGTTTTAAAGTTCCCTGCATTTTAAAGGTTTTGACAAAAACATGTCAAACACTAAACAAACAGTGGGCATACTGCAACAGCAATGGGCAGGCCACAGCTACTAACTTCTTGAATCAAGATTTCGTCTTTTGAGACTTCAAACGTAAAGGAACTTACTCCAGCATCTTGTTCTTGAGGGCTTGTACCTTTGGTGAAAGTTTTTGTCCATCCAAGTTAAACAACACTTTCTGGATGACCTCAAATGTAGCTTTGAGTTCTCGTGGGTAGCTGAGGTTCAATGCGTAAGTAAGTCCAAACAGCATGGCCACTGCTACAGCTACATTTTTCAAAGAGCAGAGAACTTCAGTCCCTTCAATCACGATACCAACGTCCACAGGCTTATCCCCTGGATGGTGTCCTTCGGATCGGATGATGTAGATCCCCATTACCATCTGCTCTATGGCTTCTTTGGCATTCACCCAGTCGCAATCCTGTGCAAAACAAATAAAATGTTTCATTTGTAGAACAACAATCGGTAACACGTTAGAATAATGGTACATTAGTTAACTACTTTAGTTACAATGATCGAAGCAAGAACAATCCTTCTACAGCATTTATTAATCTTAGTTGATGTTAATTTCTACTGTTTTGTCCACCCTTTTTGATTATTGTTGTTGTAAGGTTTTGTAAAGCTAGAATGCACATCTATCGACTGAAACATATGAACTCTTGTCTGTTTTCCACATTGCTATTTTAAACAAACCATATTAGCCTACAGATGCATCGTCATTCGAGGTGGACTGCGGTGCAAGTGCATACAGAACCGTAAGTGGAGAACGGTACGGTTCTATTTTAAGAAGAACCGTTGCATCCCTAGTAAACATGAATCCTGTAACAAGTGTGCAAAACAATGTAAACATATGAAAGTGAAGAAGAGAAAAGCATTTGCTTACATTGTACTCCTTGAACAGCTGTAAATGGTCCTCATTTAAGTAAACACACAGTGCTTTGAGGATGCATTCTCTTCGCACATCTATGCTGTTATTCTGTTAAAAAAAGGCACAAAAACATTGATTATTTGACTATAGCATATCGATCACAACCAAGTATAACAGTACATAAAATCTGTATGAGAGTTCACCCAATAATAAAAATTGTCATTGATTACTCGCCCTCCTAAGACTTTTTCACCTTTGGATGGCACATGAAGATCTTTTTGATGAATTCAGAAAGATTCTGTCCTTCCACAAACAGCTATGCAACTGAGACTTTGACACTTCAAAAAGTTCATAAAGAGATCACTACCTATATCAATCAAGCAGTTTAGTCCAATTTTTCTGAAACTCGACCGCTTGATGAAGAGATTTAATTTAGGCTTTTACTCACATAGAACGATTGATCAATTAACAAAATCAGAAGCTCAACCAAAAATGAATGACGGGTGAGAACAAACCTCTTCCGAAAGTTTTAAACGTGCTGTGTAACACACAAGAATGAACCTCATTCTCTGGAATAAACTTCCACGTGTTTGCGCTTCCGGAAGAGGTTTTTTCTTGCATGTCATCCAGGTTTGGTTGAGCTATATGTTTGTTGATCAACGTTTATGTGAATAAAAGCCTAAATTAAACCAGTTCATCATATAAAGCAATAGAGTTGCTTCAAAAAATTTGGACTAAAGAGCTCTATTCATATGGATTGTGTTATAAAGTTCATAAAGAGATCATAAAAATAAAGTTTCAATTGCACAGCTGTCTATGAAGGGACAGAATGCTGTCAGATTTTATCAATAAAGATGAAAACATTCTAGGATTTTTCTCCATATTCTTTACTTGACTTTACTGGACTCCAAACGGTCGAAGGACAAAATTTGTTTCAGTGCAGCTTCAGAGGACTTTAAACAATACAAGACGAGGAATAAGGGTCTAATCTAGAGAAACAATTGGTTATTTTCTGAAAAAAAAAAAAATACAACTGTATATGCTTTATAAAAACAATTGATCGCCTTGCACATGTTTCTGCTTTCCGTAGTCTTCAAAAAGCTTACGTTGTATGTTCTACACCTTCCCTATTCTACTTACAGAACAAACGTGGCGCCAGTCACATTTTTTAGATTTAGATCTATATACTTATACATTTAAATAAAGCATATACAGTTGATTTTTTTTTTTTTTTCGAAAATGACCAAAGATTTATCTAGAGAAGACTCTTATTCCTCGTCTGGTATGATTTAAATCCCTTTGAAGCTGCACTGAAACTGTAATTATGAACTTAAACAGTTTGGAGGCCATTGAACTCCATTATAAGGAGAATAATCCTGGACTGTTTTCATCAAAAACCTTTATTTCTTTTCAACTGAGAAAAAAAAGACTTTAACATCTTGGATGACATGGGGATGAGGAAATTATCAGGAATTTTATTTGAAAGTGAACTAATCCTTTAATGACAGAACTTTCATTTTTGGGTTGAACTAACCCTTGACGTAATTAATTGACTGACCAACCTGTGAAATGGGTTGCATGATGTTTTTAATTGTTCTGCCAGTGACTCCACCCTTACTCTGAAACAACTTCATCAAGCTGTCCGAATACTGGTCAAGCATAGCAAGAAAGTTAAATTCCAATGGGACAGTGGTGATGCGCAAGAACTCAGTATTTATCTGTTAAAAGGAAAAAAAGGCAAACAAAATCAGATTGGGTATTCAACAGGGGTGTAATGAGACGGATCACGAGATGTGATGCAAGATTGAGTTCACAAGAACGAGATGCTGTATTTTAGTTTGTTATAGAAAAACAGTATTTTTAAGAAATCCTCAATGACAAAATGTATTACTAGAAAAATAGTCTGCATTTGAAATGTTTCAACTAATCATATTTTAATGATTGTAATTCCAGCGGAGCACGCATACGTCATATACAATGCAACTTTTTGTATGGAAGAAAACAGGAAGAAATTCACTCGCACCAAGATACTGCCTAAAAGATATATAATTTATACCACGCAGCGATTTTCACTTACACGTACCAGAGGATCAACCTGAACGCAAACTTTAATTCCTGTTTATCAACAAGGTGAGAAGCAGAGCCGTAATAAACCCAAATACACTCATATTAATTAAATTAACTGAAAAGTGTACTAATCCAAGTAGTAATAAAGATGTCAGTAGCGCACAAAAGTAGCAGCTGTTCTGTGCTCCGGTAAGGTTAGCGCTCACATTGCATGCGTACCGCGTTCGAGCCCAACCAAACCATGCTCTGGCCCACCTCTTCCAAATTTGCCAGGGACGGCTAAACGAACCGCGCCCAGGCATGGAATGGAGCGATCACCCTTGTCAAACGAACCAGGCTTTGGGGGTCAAAAGCGCTCGGGCATGGTTCAGAGCATCTAGTGTGAGTACACCCTCAATATTCAATGTACAAACAGAGACCAAGTTTTTCTTTAAGCAAAAATCAGAGCTAAGATATGGTTACAACTACACAGCCCAGCCTAAGATTTTCATATTGAGAGAGATTTGCATGCATCAGGGAGCCGATTTCCTCTCGTCACATGATCAGTGTACTCTGATTCTTGCTCCACTTCTTACGACTCTGCAGCTCAAGTTGGATGAGCTAGATGGAATTAAAGCGATCATTATCCAACTGAATTAAATGGCTTTTATTTCTATAAAAACGACAGTAAAGGTATAATGTAAACGTAGCAGTGCAATATTCTATACTAATTTCACCCTCACACTGTCATGGCAATATCGCGAGACAGCTTTTCACCTCAAGAAACCTGGCAAGATCTCATCACACCCCTGGTATTC
Source organism: Carassius carassius (assembly GCF_963082965.1). Classification (NCBI taxonomy): domain Eukaryota; kingdom Metazoa; phylum Chordata; class Actinopteri; order Cypriniformes; family Cyprinidae; genus Carassius; species Carassius carassius. The sequence continues at coordinate 21,250,090 of NC_081804.1, forward strand.
AAATTTCCAGGTTTAACATAACCTCAAGTAAAGTAGCATGTCTGCAAAGGATAGAAAAAAATATAAAACACTAACACTTACTTCATCAACATTAAAAAGAGCTGGCCATCGACTTTTGAAATCCGCTATCATCGGCTTCTCCTGAACCACTTCCTGTCTTCTGTAAGAAAAGGTTCACTCCATCTTCTCTTTGACTAATTTGTCATTGTTTCTCTTCTTAATCGCAGCCAAAAGATCGACTCGTTCCCTCTCTAAACTTTCAGACGTTTCTCCCTTTGGATGTTGAGGGCAGTAATTTACTTCGGCTCTTCTAGGCTTTTTAATGTTTGAAGCAGCATGGTACTGATCTTGGCGTTTGTTCTTCATTGAGTTTATGCTTACTTCTGAACACCCAACACTTCTGAGCTTAGTACGAAAGTTTGCCATCTTATATTTGAGGCTTATTTTCCACCCATAGCAACCATTGTAGGAGCCTTGTTCTCGCAAGCAAGGGTGTTTATTAATTAATGCTTCTGCCACTGTGTTAAGGTCTAGATCAGTTGGATATGCTTTGTATTTTATGATTTCCTCAGCTAGGACTTCTAGAATGTGTGACTTCAGCTTTGGAGACGGATTGAGACGATTTCCGTTCTCATGGTATTCAGTATTAGCTTGCTGTAGAATTATTTCAGAGTCATAGGAGAAGCGTGGAATTGGGAATACAAGTGGCCATGGAGTAGATCTTGTTGTGGATTGCACTGACCCATCAGGAGAAGAAAGAAGAACAGTGTCGTCAGTTTCAAATGAAGATACAGATACAGAGTCGTCTGCCTGGCACAGCATTAAGCGAGCAGGAGTTGATGCTGCACTCTGGTTTTGTCCTGTAGTCTTGATGATGACCTTTAAGGTTCCTTTATCTTGAACATCAGTAATTGTTGTTAAATTCACAAACTCACCACCAAAATCGTCATCTTGATATTGCAAGCGGATATCCCCATCAAGCTGGAACATTTCAGTGATTTTTTGTGCAAGGTCCTCAGTAGTACTAGGAAGCCCTTCAGGCAGGATCAACTTCCTGGCATCATCATCAGCTAAAATTACTCTAAGTTTCACTGGTCGAGCCATTGCTCTATTTATCAGTCTGAAGAGGAGAGGATATATTAAAAGCACAAATACACATAAGAATTAAGGCAATAAGTGCTTTTAAAACAGATGATTAAAGGAATATTAATGAACTTTTGGCACTCTAGCAGTTAATAAACAAAACTGCATGCATCTTGCAGGAGAACACTGTAGCCGGAGCTACTTCTCTACGTTTATGTCTATGATGAGTCACAGAGGTACTGTGCTACTAGTGATTGGCATCCTGCTAGGTCCATAGTTTTCCAAATATAAACACTTATTAAAGGTGTACTGGATTCATGATATCCTCAGTCTTTATATACATTTTAAACCAAAAAAAAAAAAAAAAGTTACATAGTGCACATTTAATCATTTACATTTTATTATTTTGAATATTTTGAAAAAAAGAAAATAAAAAACATTAGACAACTTACTCTCAAAATTATCTAGTAGTGTACAGCCTTTGAAAGTCACATCCAACTCAAGCCTCTGCAAGCCTATGGGAAAACAATAATTAAAAAAAAAGTAAAGATTTATTGAAATTTGGACAAAAAAAAAAAAAAGTACTTTATACTTACAGGAACAAGTAACTTCACAGCTATTATGCTGCTACGTGAATGTATCTCTTCAAAGTCAGCATCTGGACAGCCCCCACCAAATAGCACACCAGTGGATAGTCATCTAACAGTTCAGCATGCTCGACAATGACCAACTCTCTCAGATGTGATGCATTTACTTCAAATGCTCTAAAATGCTCTCTGTACCAGCAACATAACTTCTTGCAAATGAAACTCAACTTGTCTTGAAAAATGCAAATTTGCATAATTTCCACAAATTCAGGGAGGCCTGCGAGTGATCCATGAGCAAGAATCATTCCTGTTTTGTAACTTATTCCATTTGCATTAACAGACTTGGCAAGACTAACTTCCATTACATCTGGGTATCTCTGTTTGATGGTGCAAGCTATTTCCTTGTTCAACACTTCAACTGGAATCAATGAAACATTTGTTACTTCAAATAATGGCTTCTTAAGGCAAGAAGAATGCAAATGAAAAGCAATCATTAGCTGGTGCTTTGCCGATAGTGTGAGAGCTATGTTTTTAAAACAGTTGGTGTGACGAGCAATCTGTTTAAAAAAGCTATGTTTTGATTCGAATCTCATCGTCCACATACATACAAGTGGCCCAAAGCACTGTATCATATGCGGGTAGTGCTCCAAAAAGTGGTGCTTTGGTAGCAAATGAGCACTTGGGAAAAGCTCTTGGTAGCGATGTCTGTGCTCACAAATCTTAAACTCAAGGAATATTACGGTCTCATCAGAATGCACTGGAGCTACTACAAGCTCAACAATGTCTTTTAAGTCCAAGATCAACAACCAAGCAGGTTCATCCTCAGGCACTAGAGAGCCAATCATAAATGGCATTAACCTCAGCAAATTCCAATTTTCGTGGGCATTGCCACCTATGGTTTTTTTTGTTGAGAATGTGCTAGGTATGATATGAGGCTTATTCGTTTTGTCACCCCACTTGTACGGAAAGTTCAGAATCAACTGGTTCAGAAAATCCAGTGAAAAATATTTCTTTGAAATCAATACAGAGAGGCAACAAGCCAGCTCTACTGGCACTACACCTTCAAAGATATCGTGCACGATATCAGGAGGATATCCTTTTGTGACTTGGAAATGTGAAAGGTGCTGGGTTAGGACACAAGGCCTCTTCACCCCAAAACAATGAGTGGAGGTTTCACCTGCACACTTCACATGTTCTTCATGACATTCCTTTGTACGAAGCATGAAAGCACCAGATGAAACACTATGAGTTTGGATATCATGTTTCTGCGCTGTACAAAATCTGCATATGAAGCCTCCTGAAAAACTTTCAACAAACCCACCTAATCCATGTGTAGCTAGATTATCAGCGACAACACACTGAACCGTACCCTTTACAAACTCGCCAATATGAGAAATGTACACGCCTTGCTCCTCAAAAATATGCAGATCATGCAGAAGGGGTTCAAGCACTTTTTCAAATCCAAATGTCTTAATATCGTCTGTCTTGCAAAGTACTGCCAAGTATATTGAATTAAGTGCTGAATTAGAGCCAGGGGGGAGACTACCAAGTATCCAGTAAACTCCACAGAGTTTGTGTTTTTTGCGGGAGGTTCCAAGCGGGTTACAAATTTCAAAGTCATCTAAATATAGAGTTAAAGAGATTCTTAACTCCTCTTGAGACCAAAAATCTCCCTGAATATAGAACAGTCCATCTTGAAAAGACTTAAAGTAATGACAATCAGAAGTACCACTTGCTACAGAGGTCTTCTCTTGTGCAATTTTATTCTCAATCACCTGATCCAAAATGTGCTCCTTGCTCAGTAACTGCTGCAAAGACTGTAACACTGGAATATATTAAAATGTTCTGTTTTCTTTGGCATCTAAAATATATTCAACTGGCTCAATAACACAGAAATTTTCTTTGTAGAACTTTTTTCTTCTGAAAGCTGTTGCAAGCAGCCCATCTTTTCCAAAACACACTCCTACAGGGTTGGATACACACACCGCACAAGCAAGCTCTTTTATCACAGCCTCGTCAACCGGTAGTCCATGATTTCTAAAAACATCTAAGATGGTAGCTTGTACAAGTGGTACAGAAGCAGATTTCAGCAAAAAGTGTAGTTCATCCACCAATTCATCTACCGCTGCAGCAGGTACATGTAGAATGCTTTCTAACTTCAGTAGCAGACACCCTACTTTTTGATTAATTACTTTTGGCAGGCTCTCAACAGAAACTATTTCACTGTCGCCATCTGATTGAATGTCTAAATCAGCTTCAGTTTCATCAGTAGAGCAGATGGCCTGTTTTCTTCAGAACTCTCCAAAGATGTCCCAGGTTTATTATGAATTGTCACAACACCTGGTTTAAAGTCTTTTAACTTATGATGTTTGTGTTTTCTATTCTTGTGAGAATAGAAAGTACCATAAATGTTGGTCTGAAAACTACAGCCCAGAAACACACAACTACAAGTCTGACCATTTCTAAGATGTGTCCCAATATGAACAAAATAATCTTTCTCTGAAGAAAGCTCAGCACAATCGCACAACTGACAGCTGAATGTCGCTAATCCTGATGATGTCTGTGCTGATAATGTGTGGGCACGGTATACATGACTTTTAAGGCTACTCCATGTTCGGAAAGTACAGGGGCAACTCGCATAAGAACATGGATATCGTTGATTTTTACCATAATGACCATGACATAACTTATAATGTCTTAACAATTTGTACCTGCTAGACTCTAATGCTCCACATTCTTTACAAGGCCACATTCAAATAACTAGAAGAAGAAAAAAAAAAATACAACAATTACAAACACAATAAAATCATGGTTGATTAGTACAAACCTGATTCCAAAAAAATTGGGACTGTACAAATTGTGAGCAAAAAGGAATGGAATGATGTACGTATCTCATAAACTTATATTTTATTCACAATAGAATATAGATAATAGGGCTGCACAATTAATCGCATGCGATTACTACACAGAGCAGTAGTTCGCGGACAAGCTACGCAATATCGCGTTCATAACCAAAAATGCGATTACGACGCTAATGACAGAACCAGATTTACTAACGAGACATGCATGACAATTGCATGCAATTAATCGTGCAGCCCTAATAGATAACATATCAAATGTTGAAAATGAGACATTTTGAAACGTCATGCCAAATATTGGTTCATCCTGGATTTCATGAGAGCTACACATTACAAAAAAGTTGGGACAGGTAGCAATAAGAGGCCGGAAAAGTTAAAATGTACATATAAGTAACAGCTGGAGGACCAATTTGCAACTTATTAGGTCAATTGGCAACATGATTGGGTATAAAAGAGCCTCTCAGAGTGGCAGTGTCTCTCAGAAGTCAAGATGGGCAGAGGATCACCAATTCCCCTAATGTTGCTGTGAAAAATAGTCAGAAAGGAATTTCTCAGAGAAAAATTTAAAAGAAGAAAAGTTATCATCATCTACAGTGCATAATATCTTCCAAAGATTCAGAGAATCTGGAACAATCTCTGTGCATAAGGCCAGAAAACCATACTGGATGCAGTGATCTTCGGCTCTTAGACGTCACTGCATGACATACAGGAATGCTACTGTAATGGAAATCACAACATGGGCTCAGGAATACTTCCAGAAATAACTGTCGGTGAACACAATCCACCATGCCATTCGGCGTTGCCGGCTAAAACTCTATAGGTCTAAAAAGAAGCCATATCTACACATGATCCAGAGAAGCCTGCATCTCTGATGGTATGGGGTTGCATGGGCAGCTTACACATCTGGAAAGGCACCATCAATGCTAAAAAAGGTATATTCGAGTTCTAGAACAACATATGCTCCCAACTAGACGTCGTCTCCTTCAGGGAAGACCTTGTATTTTCCAACATGACAATGCCAGACCACATACTGCATCAATTACAACATCATGGCTGCGTAGAAGAAGGATCCGGTACTGAAATGACCAGCCTGCAGTCCAGATCTTTCACCCATAGAAAACATTTGGAGCATCATAAAGAGGAAGATGCGACAAGACAGTTGAGCAACTAGAAGCCTGTATTAGACAAGAATGAGACAACATTCCTATTCCTAAACTTGAGCAACTTGTCTCCTCAGTCCCCAGACGTTTGCAGACTGATATAAAAAGAAGAGGGGATGCCACACAGTGGGAAACATGGCCTTGTCCCAACTTTGAGATGTGTTGATACCATGAAATTTAAAATCAACTTATTTTTCACTTAAATTGATACATTTTCTCAGTTTAAACATTTTATATGTCATCTATGTTGTATTCTGAATCAAATATTGAAATTTGAAGCTTCCACATCATTGCATTCTGTACTTATTCACAATTTGAACAGTGTCCCAACTTTTTGGAACCGGGTTTGTATGTAAAACTATAATTCAGATAAATCAGATAATTTAATTGCACATTTCTATATTGGCAATCAAAACATTAGGAATGTCCATTAATTAAACTTTTAAACTTTACTATATTTTATAACAATTATAAATGATACATTTTCTAAAACTATTTAAAGGGTTAGTACACCCAAAAATTCTGTCATTACTTGTCATTCCAAACCTGTAAAACTTTCGTTTATCTTCAAAACACAAATGACGATGTTATTGAAATCTAAGAGATTTCTGTTCCTCCACTGACAGCTGTGCAACTGACACTTTTGACACTTCAAAAAGTTCATAAAGAGATAAAACTAATCCATATGAATAAAGCGGTTTAGTCATTTTCTTTCTGAAGAGACTCAATCACTTTAGATTTAATTTAGGTTTTTATTCAACTCACACATCAGTTGTGGTAAACAGAGGCTCAAGTTTGTTTGACGTGCGAGAACAAAGGTTCATTCTCGTGTGTTACGCAACATGTTTGAGCTTCCGTTTTTGGGCATCAAGCAGGTTCGGTTGACCTTCTGTTTATGTTTGCTGATCAACGTTTATATGCGAGTAAAAGCTTAAATTAAATCTGTTCATTATACTTTCGAACACCGAACTTAAACCATCAAAGTTGCATCGCTGTTCATAAAAGGACAAATCTTTCAGAATTCATCAAAAAAATCTTTATTTGTGTTCCACAGATGAACGAAAGTCTTAAAGGTCTGTAATGACATGAGAGTGAGTAATTAATGACAGAATTTTTATTTTTTGCTGAACTAACCCTTAAAGAACATTACTTAATATAACTTACCACATGAAATAGTAGACTAAAACCCATGGGATGCTGTTTATTGCTCTTGTAAAACCTGTAAAATAAATAAATAAAATTAGTCTAAATGAAATGGCTAATATAACTGAAACAATTTAGTAAAATAACTATCAATTGTATGAAATCAGAAAATTACATTATTAATATCTTTATTGGTTATCAAAACATTACGTACGTCAAAGCACACACTAATAAAACACTTTAAAATATATTTTATTACAGTAATAGTGAGCTAATTTTCTAAACCTATTAAAGATCATTACTTAATACAACTTACCACATGAAAAAGTAGACTAAACCCCAAGTAAAGTATGCTGTTTAATGAGCTCTTGTAAAAAAAAAAGAAAAAAAAAAATTGATTCCATAAATGTGCAGTGTTCTTGTATTTACCTGTACAGAGGTATCATCTACTACAGCATGCTCAGCAACAGTCCTCCAAATTAAATGGCTATCTAGTAAAACAACTATGAATTGTAAGAAATAACATAATTACTTTATACATTTCTATATTGGCTATTAAAACATTAGGTATGTCCAAATACACACTAATAAAACACTTATTTCATTACAGTAATAATGAGTTAATTTTCTAAACCTATTTAAGAACATTACTTAATACAACTTACCATGTGAAAAAGTAGACTAAACCCCAAGCATAGGATGCGGTTGATCAAGATTAATGTGTCTTTAAATAATGCTTTAAATACAGCTGATTTAATTACAGCAACTGTAACAATAATACGATGTTGTGCAGTAGCAATTACAACAGACAGCACAGTGATAAGTTTAAACTATAAATATCACAACTGTAAAAAATTACGAATTTGAACACGTAACTTAAAAGGAGTGAGGGAATCACTTAAAGTCACAGTATTTATTTGTGCGAAATTACATCGCGTGCATTCACTGTTTGACCACTGTCAAGTGACACAGGCCTAGTGCGCATGTGCTCTTTACTGTATTGCTTACCGTCTGGTTGCTCGTCGATTTACATCAAGCATATAATTGTATTAACATAGACATAATTGTTTGTTAATTCGCACTGTTCTCGTATTTACTTGTACAGAAACATCACACTCAACAACAGTTGCCCGAATGAAATGCCCATCTAACTTTATACGTTAATTGAAACAATCTAGCAAAATAACGCTTACAACATGAGTTAGAACTAAGCGACTACCGCATTAATATTAAATTATGTACATACATGCAGGCGTCTATATCGATTTACTGTTTCATCGAGTATGAACATGAACATGTAGTTCAAATATTCCAAAAAGCGATCAAATATCCGCTTAATGTTGAATTCTGACAGATTTAAATATGTTCTACTCTCTATCAGCACAATGCAGACTAAGATGATAAAGGATTTTTGAACTTACCAATTCGACACCATTCCACCATAGAATCCACCGCGTTAATGGCGCCCGCGTGAACTGACGAGGTCACGTGGATTTCCTGTCATCAGCGCATGCACAAAAGTAGTAGTTTGACTCGAATCATTATTTTTCGTTGTTTCGACAGAAATGAATTGAGCTCTTTTAAGGTTGTATGGATTTAGTTCAGACTGATTTAAAATAATTGTGTACATCCCTTAAACTGATTAATTTTATTTGTTTCAAAATGCTCTGTTTATTTTTATCAAACAACCCCCAGATTTCATTTTTTTGAGTGCAGTCGGTGTATGAATGAGTGTGTGAATGGGTGAATGTGCGGCAACTTGTAAAGCGCTTTGGATGGCCATGGGTTGGTTGAAAGCGCTATATAAATGCAGTCCATTTACTTGTCCAAACTGCCATTATAATGAATGATGCTGTTATGCTGAACAACGAAGCTCTTACTGTATTCATGTTGATATTGTGTTTGTTGTTTTTTGTGGTGAAAACATTTTGTGAGAGAAAACGCGTTGCAATGACGAGATCACTGCATTCACGCGATAAACAGATTCTGTCTACTCAATGCTCATCTCTGCATCATTTCATGTGATGGGAAAAGATAAAAAAAATAATGCTATAATCAACACTTCCACGATTCGTTAATCTTAACAGCTGTATTAGAAAAAATTATTAGCAATTATGAACAAAACAGCATTGTGTATTTATAGCATGCATAGCTTAATGCAAATAGCCAAAAAGCACTGATCACTCTTGAAAACCTATGAGACACAGTGGACTGCTAGGGAAGCTAGCGAGTGAAGGGCATTACAAATGGACTGGAACACAGCCACGTTCACTCATCCGGGGATGAACAGTACTTGGGCAATGAATGATGACGTTTCACAGACAAGAAGGTTTATTGAGAAACGGCTCCCGGTCACCATAGCCAAGACGGTTCATTAATATTCAACATATCATTAGTATTATGAGCAGAAATGTACATTTAAAAATTACTAGTACCTTTTGAGTTCATGATATCATTGGCTAAAAGGTTACAAGTAGTCCTAACAAAACAATAAGTTACTTTGAAACCGTTAAAAAAGTTACTTTTAAATACTAGTATCTAATAAACAAGAACTAGTATCTGATGAGTAAGTGCTAGTATCTTTAAAAAGGATAGTAGTACATAAAGTATAAGCACTAGTAGCTAATCGAATACAAATATCTAAAAACAGTGACTTCTAGTTGCAGGAGAATAGATATGGGTGTGTTTTAAACATGAGAAGTTAAAAGGGCTGAGTGTGAGAGCAGTGCCATCCAGTGTCTGCTGGGGAAATGCAGTACAGAGATTGCATTGAAATGTCATTGAATTCTTCTGCATACAGTGAAACTAGGAGCACTGCCCCTGTCTGCTTTTTAGAAAGCAAACCTATCCCCACAGACCAGACTCTACAGTGACCGAGTCATGATACGGCACACTGATCAGTCACTGACCTCTGCACCGATGGAAACAGTACAGAAAGTAGAAACTCAAATGGAATAAGTGTCAGTAGTGATTTGTGAGCAGTCTAGTCTTGCTCCTTGACACACGCCTACACACATCTACTGCATTTGTTAATGTCCTGACAGAGTGATCAGATGATCATACTGACGTTCTGCATATTGTATAAAAACTGCAGTCTAGAGAGAGAAAGAGACTGACTGACTGACTGACTGAAAGAGACTGTAGTTGAAAAGGGTTTCAACATTGACCTGGAGAGAGTCTAAAGTCCTGACAGCAGCTGTAAGCTCCCTGTTCTTCAGGATCTGATTGATCAGGTCTGACTTCCTCTTATCAACAGGTCAAACGACCTATATATATATATTATTTTTTATCTTCAGTAAATGTGTCTTAGAAATCGTCATCTTCAGCCCCACAAAACTTCACAACCAAAACAACGGATACACAAAAACATTCAAGAACTTCTTGCCCCGTGGATTACAGGCACGTGAGACATGAAACAAGTGTGTAAAAATTAGACTAATAGCACTAACACCACAAAAAACTGAATATGGGTCAATTATTTAATAAAGTAATGGCAGGTAAGCTTGAGTTAAGGATGTTTAGATATTTGTAGTGGAAAACAAGAGAAAAATACTAAGAAACATATTAATTCATTGCAGTTCATGCAACATTTAATGCCATGACTTTATGAACTGAAGTGTTCTCGCTCTGATTTAACCCTTTACAGGTTTTATTTTGAGGAGAGAGTCGAGTCTTCTCAAGCAGTAGATATCCTCTTCTATTCACATATAGGCAAGGCAAGGCAAGTTTATTTATATAGCACATTTCGTACACAATGGGAATTCAAAGTGCTTCACATAAAAGAAAGTAAAACTTCAGCTGAAAAAACAAGCAATTTTAAAACGTTTTAAATTATTACAAAATTTACTTATTTAAAATGAATTTAAAACAGAAAATGATTTTACATAAAATAAAATAAAATAAAATAAAAAATACAAAATAAAAAAACTGAAAATAGTGCTCATTCAATAAATGCACAGCTAAAGAGATGGGTTTTGAGTCTAGATTTAAATGTGACTAGTGTTTTAGCACATCTGATCTCTTCTGGAAGCTGATTCCAACTGCGGGCGACATAGTAACTAAAGGAGGACTCCCCTTGTTTTGTGTGAAGCCTTGGTATTTCTAACTGACTCGATCCTAGTGATCTGAGTGCTCTGTTAGGTTTATATTCAGTGAGCATATCTGAAATATATTTTGGTCCTAGGTCATTTAGTGACTTATATACGAGTAAAAGTACTTTAAAATCAATCCTAAATGTAACTGGAAGCCAGTGTAAGGACCTGAGGACTGGTGTGATATGCTCAGATTTTCTGGTTCTAGTCAGAATCCTGGCAGCAGTGTTCTGGATGAGCTGCAGCTGTCTAATGGTCTTTTTGGGAAGGCCGGTGAGGAGCCCATCACAATAGTCCACCCTGCTGGTGATGAAGGCATGAACAAGTTTCTCCAAGTCTTGGCTGGAAACAAAACATCTAATTCTTGCAATGTTTTTTAAATGATAGTATGCTGATTTAGTTACTGCTTTGACATGACTACTGAAACTAAGGTCTGTCTCCAGAATCACACCAAGATTCCTGACTTGATTTTTAGTTGTTTGACCCCTAGAGTCAAGGTATGCATTCACCTTGAACACTTCATCTTTGTTTCCAAATGCAATGACTTCAGTTTTTTCCTTGTTTAACTGAAGAAAGTTCTGGCACATCCAACTATTAATTTCATCAATGCATTGGCAGAGGGAGTCAATGGGGCTGTAGTCATTTGGAGATAAGGCTAGGTAATTCTGGGTATCATCAGCATAGCTGTGATAGGCAATTTGGTTCTTTCTCATTATTTGACTTAGTGGAAGCATATACAGGCTAAAACAAGAGCGGTGCAAGAATTGACCCTTGTGGGACTCCGCATGTCATGGACGTCCACTTAGACTTACGCTCTCCTAGACTCACATAATAGCCTCTCCCTTCTAAGTATGACCTGAATCATTTGAGTACCATCCCAGAAAGCCCGACCCAGTTTTCCAGTCTCTCTAGTAGTATGTTATGATCGACAGTGTCAAACGCAGCACTGAGATCTAGCAATACCAGCACCGATATTTTGCCAGAGTCACAATTTAAGCGAATATCATTTATTATCTTAATGAGTGCTGTCTCTGTGCTGTGATGCGGTCGGAAACCAGATTGAAAATTGACCAGGTATCCATTTGAGTTTAAGTATTTGTTCAGCTGATTAAAAACTACACTTTCTATAATTTTGCCTATAAAAGGAAGATTGGATATTGGTCTAAAATTGCTCAAAATGGTGTTATCAAGATTGCTCTTTTTCAGGAGGGGCTTAACAACTGCATTTTTTAAGGAGTTTGGAAATGTCCCAGAAAGAAGTGAGGCGTTCACCACTTCTAAAAGATCTGCTTCTAAGCATTTAAGCACACTTTTGAAAAAAGATGTGGGAAGTGTGTCAAGATAGCAGGTTGACGATTTTAGGTGCTGTACTATGTCTTCCAGAACTTTGCTATCAATTGCTTCAAAAATAGACATAGTATCTTTTTTATATTGTGGCCTAATCTGTCTGACCTCTGCATTACTTGAGGATGTGCTAATCGCCTTCCTGATATTGATGATCTTCTCAGAAAAGAAGGATGCAAACTCATTGCATTTGCTGTCTGAGAGCATTTCACTGGGAATCTGACTTGGGGGGTTTGTCAGTCTCTCAACAGTGGCAAAAAGAGTACGAGTGTTATTTAAGTTACTGTTTATAAGGTTTGAGAAGAAATTTGTCTAGCTGTGGCTAGTTTCACATTAAAAGCATGAAGGCTGTCTTTATAGATGCTATAGTGAATTTCAAGTTTTGTCTTCCACCACATCCGCTCTGCTTTTCTGCATTGTCTTTTCATAGTCTGAACTGCTGTTGATCTTCTCCAAACTGATTTCTGTCTCTTTGTTTTTTTACTGATTATTATTGGAGCAATATCATCAATAACATTCTTAACTTTTGAGTTGAAGGAACCAAGGAGAGTATCAACAGAGTCTGCAGAAATGCTTGGTGTTAAAGATATAGCCTCCATAAACAGTACACTTGTGTTCTCGTTAATGCATCTCCTTCTGACAGACACTGATCTAGATTCAGTTGTAGCAGACATCAAAATATCAAAGAAAATACAGAAGTGATCAGATAGTGCTATGTCCTTAATAACAATGGATGAAATGTTTAGACCCCTACTGATGATTAAGTCTAGAGTGTGTCCAGCTTTGTGTGTGTGTCCATGCACATGCTGAGTCAAGTCAAAAGTGTTAAGAATATAGAGATGTTCATATATATATAGAGAGATGTTCATGACTCTAAATAAGACACAAAATATTAAGAAAAAAAATCATAGTATATATATATATATATATATATTGCCCTCATTTTCTTTCTTAAATCTATTTTATGTGAAAATAAATAAGAGGTATGCAAAAACATTTGATAAAACCTCTGGGCCTTCAGGGCACAAATGTACCCATTCACAAAGACATTAAAACTGCAATATTTAATTCCGGTGACATTTAAGCGCAGAATCAAACATTCTTTGTTAACATTTTGACTGTTTTCCTGCACATGATGGAGAAAACGCTCGCTTCTCTGCTTCTGCTGAAAAAGAAGAAGGGCAATTAGATTGGGAGGTTGTAATTATAATTGTGTGGGTGTGTTGGTATGGACATGAGTGTGGTTTATATAGAGGAATTACAGCAGCAAACTTTAAAGTTGCTCACTTCCTGTTTGTTGCTGGCGGCTGTACTGCGTTTGAGCTCCGTCACTATATTCTTTTCATTGACTATTTTTAACCCAAAAATCAATTTTATACATCATCGTTTCCGTTTATATAACATGTGAATATATCCTCTATTGTATTCTACAACAAAAACAATCAGAGCGCCTCGCTATCACTAGTTTTATTTTGATCTCCCGGGTCCGCTATTAGCTTTTAGCCCGTTAGCATCAGCGGCGTGGTTGCAGCTAACTGCGCTTACATTGCTAATAGTCTATTCACACACATTACCACTGCTGTACTCACTGTTACTTGCTTTAATGGCGGATGAATGTCTCCACTCTATGCAGCTCGAGCTCGAGGCCGTGGGGAAGCAGATTCGCGACCTGGAGGTGAGGCAGGCCCAGCTGAGAGAGCGGAGAACCGCGCTGGAATCATCCCGGGCTGACGCTCACAAGTCCGGGGTAAGTATACAGCGATCTTCTAACAGTCCCACCACGTCTACTCCGTGTGTTTCTCTGCACAGGCCCGGTGCACCCAGGACGCGATCTTCCCAGATGTCCTTCACTGCGACGCCGGGACACCACGGACCCTGGGTGCATCCACAGCGGAGGACGCGAGCCGGGTCCCGGGCGACGACTTCTCCCCCTCCTGCCTTCGACATCTCCATCCGGAACCGCTTCGCTCCCCTCCGCGAGACAGGACGCGACGCTGTGATCATCGGAGACTCCATCGTCCGACACGTAAGTGCTACGTTAGCCGAAGGTAAAGTGCACACTCATTGTTTGCCTGGTGCTCGTGTTCTCGATGTTTCTGCGCAGATACCCGCGATCCTGAAGGCCGAAGAGAGCCCCAGAGCGGTCGTGCTTCACGCCGGGGTTAACGACACCACGCTGCGGCAGACGGAGACGCTGAAGAGGGACTTCAGCAGCCTGATCGAGACGGTTCGCAGCACGACGCCCGCGGCGACGATCGTCGTGTCAGGACCACTGCCCACGTATCGACGAGGACACGAAAGGTTCAGTAGACTTTTTGCTTTAAATGAATAGTTGTTGTCATGGTGTAAAGAACAGAAACTGCTATTTGTTAATAACTGGAATCTTTTCTGGGAGCGTCCTAGGCTGTTTCGCGCTGATGGATTACACCCCAGCAGAATCGGAGCGGAGCTGCTCTCTGACAACATCTCCAGGACACTTCGCTCCATGTGACTAGTAAGACAATTCTCTAATAACTATTATGATGAGTTTTGTTCCACCCGCTTAAATGATAAAAGTACTTGTGCTGTAAAAACTATTAAGACTGTGTCTGTTCCCTGAATAGTGAGGTCAAAATATAATGTAGGATCTAGAAAAAATCTTATCGTAATTAAACCAGAAAAATGTAAAGTAAATGAACAAAAACAATTTTTAAAGTTTGGGCTCATAAATATTAGATCACTCACACCCAAAGCAGTTATTGTAAATGAAATGATCACAGAAAATAGTTTTGATGTACTCTTTTGGTCTAAATGAGTCTACTCCACCAAACTACTGTTATAAGCATGAGCCCCGTCAGACTGGTCGTGGAGGAGGTGTTGCAACAATATATAGTGATATTCTCAATGTAACCCAGAAAACAGGATACAGGTTTAACTCTTTTGAAATACTTCTGCTAAATGTTACACTGTCAGACATGCAAAAGAAGTCTAATGTATCTCTTGCTCTGGCTACTGTGTATAGACCACCAGGGCCGTATAAAGAATTCCTAAAAGAATTTGCAGATTTCCTCTCAGACCTTCTAGTTACAGTTAATAAGGCGCTAATCATGGGAGATTTTAATATTCACGTTGATAATACAAATGATGCATTAGGACTTGTGTTTACTGACCTAATAAACTCCTTTGGAGTCAAGCAAAATGTCACCGGGCCCACTCATCGTTTTAATCATACACTAGATCTAATTATATCGCATGGAATAGATCTTACTGCTATAGATATTGTACCCCAAAGTGATGATATTACAGACCATTTCCTTGTATCGTGCATGCTGCTTATCACTGATATTAACTATATGTCTCAGCGTTACCGTCTGGGCAGAACTATTGTTCCAGCCACCAAAGAAAGATTCGCAAATAAGCTGCCTGATCTATCTCAACTGCTATTTGTACCCAAAAATACACATGAATTAGACGAAATTACTGACAACATGGGCACTATTTTTTTCTCTAATACATTAGAAGCTGTTGCCCCCATCAAATTGAAAAAGGTTAGAGAAAAACGTACTGTGCCATGGTATAACAGTAATACTCACTCTCTCAAGAAAGTAACTCGTAGTCTTGAACGCAAATGGAGAAAAACTAACTTGGAAGTTTTTAGAATTGCATGAAAAAACAGTATGTCCAGGTATAGACAGGCTCTAAAAACTGCTAGGGCAGAGCATATCCACAAACTCATAGAAAATAACCAAAACAATCCAAGGTTTTTATTTAGCACAGTGGCTAAATTAAAAAATTACCAGACGCCACCTGATTCAAATATTCCACCAACGTTAAATAGTAATGACTTTATGAATTTCTTCACTGATAAAATAGATAACATTAGAAATACAATAGCGAATGTAGATTCTACAGCGTCTAACACTTCAGTTTCATCCATCGCACCCAAAGATAAACTGCAGTGTTTAACAAATATAGGACAGGAAGAGCTAAATAAACTTATCACTGTATCTAAACCAACAACATGTTTATTAGATCCTGTACCCACTAAATTACTGAAAGAGTTGTTACCTGTAGCCGAAGAACCGCTTCTCAATATCATTAACTCGTCGTTATCTTTAGGTCACATCCCAAAACCATTCAAGCTGGCGGTTATCAAGCCTCTTATTAAGAAACCAAAACTAGATCCTAGTGTACTGGCAAATTATAGGCCTATTTCAAATCTTCCATTTATGTCTAAAATTTTAGAAAAAGTTGTGTCTGCTCAATTGAGCACCTTCCTGCATAAAAATTATCTGTATGAAGAATTTCAGTCGGGTTTTAGGCCCCACCATAGCACAGAAACTGCACTTGTTAAAATTAGAAATGACCTGCTTCTTGCGTCAGATCAAGGCTGCATCTCATTTCTAGTCTTACTTGATCTTAGTGCTGCGTTCGACACCATAGATCATGACATACTCATAGATCAATTACAAAACGATACAGGTATTCAAGGGCAGGCTCTAAGATGGTTTAGTTCCTACCTGTCCGATCGCTACCATTTTGTTTACTTAAATGGGGTGTCATCTCATTTATCATCAGTAAAATATGGAGTGCCACAAGGATCCGTCCTAGGTCCCCTTCTATTTTCAATATACATGTTGCCCCTTGGTAATATTATTAGAAAATACGGAATTAGCTTCCACTGTTATGCTGATGATACTCAGCTATATATCTCAACGAGACCAGATGAAACTTCCCAATTATCTAAGCTAACAGAGTGTGTTAAAAATGTAAAAGATTGGATGACAAATAATTTTCTCCAATTAAATTCGGATAAGACAGAGATATTAATTATTGGACCAAAAAACACTACACAGAATCTTGTAGATTACAATCTGCAACTAGACGGATGTACTGTTACTTCCTCTACAGTCAGAAATCTGGGTGTTATATTAGACAGCAATTTGTCTTTTGAAAATCATATTTCCAATGTTACAAAAACTGCATTCTTCCATCTTAGAAACATTGCCAAGCTACGAAACATGTTATCTGTTTCTGATGCAGAAAAGCTAGTTCATGCATTCATGACCTCTAGACTGGACTATTGTAATGGACTTCTAGGTGGTTGTCCTGCTTCTTCAATAAACAAGCTACAGGTAGTCCAAAATGCAGCAGCTAGAGTCCTTACCAGGTCAAGAAAATATGATCATATTACCCCAATTTTACAGTCTCTGCACTGGCTACCTATTAAGTTCTGTATCAGTTACAAATTATCATTACTTACCTATAAGGCCCTAAATGCTTTAGCTCCTGCGTACCTCACTAGCCTCCTACCACGCTATAACCCATCACGCACCCTAAGGTCACAAAACGCTGGACTTTTGGTAGTTCCTAGGATAGCAAAGTCCACTAAAGGAGGTAGAGCTTTCTCACATTTGGCTCCCAAACTCTGGAATAGCCTTCCTGATAATGTTCGGGGTTCAGACACACTCTCTCTGTTTAAATCTAGATTAAAAACACATCTCTTTCGCCAAGCATATGAAAAATGTATCTTTTAAATTGTGAGTGTAGTTGCATCTGATCAAATGTGCATTTTTATTATTTAGCTTGTGTTAAACTAATTTTACTTTGTTGGAACATCAGCTGTGCTAATGATGTCTCTATTTTGTTTCTATGTTTTGCCACGGGATGTAACTAGGATTTACACAAGCTCCAGTCTGGATCCAGAACACCTGAGAAGAGATGATGCTGACCCTCAGAGGACCCCAGATGATCCTAACCTTGAATCAACAAACAGAACTAACAATTATTGCTACATGTGTGACTGCATCATATAATTACTATTAATTAATAATATTGATAGTTCATCGTCTAGCTGACTACGTCTTGTATTATTATTATTATTTTTTATTTTTTCTAAAATCCTGTCAAACGTGCACAAACTACTAGCTACTACTAAATATTGTAGAAACATAATTTTCTGTAAAGTTGCTTTGTAACGATTTGTATTGTAAAAAGCGTTATACAAATAAACTTGAATTGAATTGAATTATATATATATATATATATATATATATATATATATATATATATATATATATATATATATATATATATATATATTTATTTAATCTGACTACAAAAAATGTATGTAATTTTTAATCACGCTTAGCATTATAATATAAGTAGTATAGTACACAGGTGTACATAGCACATAGTATAAGTAAATTATTATTTTTTTTCCATAAAAACAACCGTGTTATGTAAACAAGCTGCCATTTAAAGGGTTAAAATGAATATGAAAATGAAATGAAAATGAAAATGAATAAATTTTGGTAGTTAGGATAAGGATTGATGCTGGTTTAAAAAAACGATGGCAGTAAAAGCAGAACAAATCTTAATATACTGTATGTGAATGGCAGTATTGGCACCAGAGATCTTCAAGGATATTGGTCTCCTAGAAATACATAAATATGTCAAACTGGGTTCTGGGGCCCGTTCTTCGTACGTCGCTTATTACATCCGAGATCAAATGACACATCCAAGATGATATCATCGTGCTAATCATGATCCGGCTAATTGGGTTCTTTGAACACACCTGTTGTGTATGATTAGTATCGCTGGATTGAGTTATCTGAGATAATTGCGCGTTCATGTGTTGGTTTAAAAGGGGATATGTATCGATACTCGAAACCATGATCAGCAGTGCAGCGATTGGCTGGTGGCAAGACGGCAATGTAATGACGTCATATAATTTAAAATGACACCCGACGAAAAACTTGACAAATTTCTGGATTTTATAAGGAAACAGCCAAGCAAACAAAACTACATAAATGTTATAATAGATACATGAAACAGATAATAGATGCATGTTTTTATTTTATTAGAATTTTTTTCATGATTCCCAATTATTCATATTCGCAATTTATAATAGTTGTACAGTCTTTACATTTTTATTTCAATGTAGAAATTATCTATTCATTTCATTTTATATTTGGACAGATTTGTTACGTGATAGCATTAATGAAAGTTTCTTAAGGGTCAATATCATGTTATCTGCATCTCCTGCGCTCAATCAAGCCACTCTTATAATAGCAGTCATCACTCAAAATAATGCACGACTCTATTATCTGTATAGCATGTGTGTAAGACTCTAATACAATTATGAAGTAATACTTTTATGACAAATAAATATTTCAGTGAGTAAAACTGGCTGTGTCTATAGTAGGCTGTTATGGACTACACAACATGTTTATATTATTTTTAAATAATTTTTTAAATGATTATTATTTTAAATTATTTTCCCTGGATCAGTACGATACTCTTGTAATAAAGTAGCGGTGATAGCAGACATATTTTGAGTATCAGTTCTGGTTGAAAAGAAGCGATCTAATCCTGTTTACATGAAATAAGCCTGCTCCCAAGCAGGTTTAAGCTTACGGACCTGTTGCTATGACAGCAGCTCCGGGATGAGCTTCGAAGAACCAAACGATCCAAGATCACGCCAAATCGTCAACAATCAAATCCAGCTAACTGAGTTAGCGACGTACGAAGAACGGGCCCCAGGTATACACGGGTTTCTTGTATACAAACAATACCGGATGCGCGCGCATCCAGGAGGCAGAAAACATACTCGGTTACTAACGTAACCTCGGTTCTCTCTAGAAGAGGGAACGAGTACGGCGTCTTAGCTAAGACGCTACGGGAAAAGTCTCTTTTCACGAAATACTGAAGCAAAAAATTATCCTTAATTTTGAATTTTTGTAAAGCGCATTTGCAGCAGCACACAGCCATAGGCGAGACGGCTCGCTCGCTCATTGGCTGCTCTGCGGCAACTGCACAGCCTATCGAGCGCAGGCTGATGCAACATCAGACCAATAAGGGCGCTTCGCGCCCTTCATGCCACTTCCCGCCGAAACAGGTGTGGCCCAACCCTATAAAAGGAGCTCGAAAAGGCTGACTCACCTGATTTATTTCATCGCCGAAGCGAACCAGAGTGAATCGTACGCACGGCAGAGAACGCAGTACTCGTTCCCTCTTCTAGAGAGAACCGAGGTTATGTTAGTAACCAAGTACGTTTTCTTACGAGAGTTCTCTCTTACTGCGTCTCAGATAAGATGCTACGGGAACCCCATGTTAAGCGCCGTGCGCGCAGGGATCACACACCAATAAACCTGGAAGCAACGCCCAGGATTTACAGTGCACAGTCACCCAAGGGACTCACAGAGAGTCCAGGACAGGAGGGGGGGGGGGGATACCCCGGGGGGATACCCTCCGTCCCATATCTAGCAGCACCCGCAGATGCGGCAATATGACATCACACAGCCGAGGCAAGGCCTGACCAATGTGGCAATACGGGTCTTACGCAATACTGCCCATATAACAGTCGGCAGCGCATAACGCTCGCGATCTCAGAGTTCCAATCAGGGCCCTGACTCGACTATACCGACAACAGCCTTGCTTGCAAGGCGGGAACCTCCAGGTTATAGAACCTGATAAATGTAGACGGCAAGGCCCAACCTGCCGCCATACATATATCCTGCAAGGAGATCCCCATAGACCACGCCCACGACGAGGCGACGCCCCTTGTGGAGTGTGCTCTGACGCCCAGTGGGCACTGAAGGCCCCTGGAAGCGTAAGCTAACGCTATGGCGTCAACTATCCATCTGGATAGAGTCTGTCTCGAAACAGCCATTCCCTTGGAACGTCCACTGAACGAGACAAACAGCTGCTCAGTCTGTCTAAAGACAGCGGAGCGAGACACATAAGCTCTTAAAGCCCTAACAGGGCAAAGAAGACTCGAGCCTCCATCCTCTCCTGACACCGACAGGGCAGACAGGGTAATAACCTGAGCCCGAAACAGTGTGTTGAGGGATTTCGGCACATAACCATGCCTAGGTTTGAGTATGACCCTTGAGTCATTAAGCCCAAACTCCAAGCTGGCTGGCTGACTGGCTCACCGAGAGCGCGTGCAGGTCACCCACACGCTTCACTGAAGCGAGAGCCAACAAGAACACTGTCTTGAACGACAGATGCTGGAGGCTAATCGTTTGGATAGGCTCAAAAGGGGGACCCTTCATGGCCTCCAAAACCGTTGCGAGGTCCCATATAGGGACTGACGGGGGTCTGGGAGGATTCAGCCTCCTAGCTCCTCTAAGGAAGCGGATGACCAAATCGTTCCTTTCTGAGCGCTGTCTCAGAAAACGCTGCGATGGCCGCCACATAAACTTTGAGCGTGGATGGGGCTCTGCCCTTATCCAACAGCTCCTGTAGGAAGGAGAGAACCTCCGTCACCTCACAACTAAGGGGTGAACATCCCCGAGCTGTGCACCAGCTGGAGAACACAGACCACTTCGAGGCATACAGCCGTCGTGTCGACGGAGCTCTAGCCTGACTGATGGTATTTAGCACTCCCACTGAGAGATCAGCGGGTAACCGTTGAGCGCCCACACATGGAGGGACCACAACTCCGGTTGAGGGTGCCAAATCGAGCCCCTGGCCTGCGAGAGGAGGTCCCTCCTCAACGGCACTGGCCACGGGGCGGTGTCTGCTAACTGCATCAAATCTGGGTGCATTCCAAAATGGTGCTACAAGCAGTATTGAACATCTCGTTTCTCTCACCCGTTCTATCACCTGTGGAAGGAGGGAGACGGGGGGGAAAGCATAAAGCGGGCAGCACGGACATGAACCATAGCACGGACACTATTGACATGAACCAGTTCCCTCTGCGCATATGCGCGAGGAGTTTCCTGGTCGTAAGCATTCTGAAACTGTGTTTCACCAATGCCTTGTTCAGCTGTCTTAGATCCAGTATGGGCCTGAGACCCCCGTCTTTCTTGGGCACTGGAAAGTATCTGCTGTACAGCCCCTCGCTTTGAGCTTGAGACACAGGCTCTAAAGCCCCTTTGTTCAACAGTTTTGATATTTTGGCCCGAAGTATGTGTGCTACTTCTGTTTTGACCGCAGTTTCGACGCGCACTAAAAAGCGCAGAGGGCGTCGAAAAAACTGTAACGAGTAGCCTCTCTTTATAATGTCTAGCGCGCAATCCGGAACCCCTGGAAGCGCTGACCATGCGTCTGCATGAACGGCTAGGGGTTGGATGCGAAGCGCGCTCTGTTGCTGGGCAATGGCAGCGCTTCGATGCGCTCTAACATGGACGTTAAGCCTGTGACATTTGAGGCGGGGAGCGCGCTGATCACAGCAGGCAGATCGCTCGTCCTCGACCCCCCCACGGTGCTTAACCGAGTGAGGGAGGGCTGAGCGGGTCCCGTGGGACTCGTGCTGTCTGTGAGTAATTGTGGGCTGTAAGCGTGCACATTTACTGCTTTAGACTCGCTGTTTGCCTGGATAGAACGAACGTGCACGGGTTTCGTTTTTACAGAAACCACATGACGCGTGTGACATAGTGTTTGTGGGCACTGAGGAGTGGGCACGTTTACTATGCAGTGCGCGCGATCGACTTGAGTCGCTTTTATGGGCGCGAGCCCTGTGTGAAGGGCTGTGCTTATATGTGGAGATGGGCACTGAGCAGTGGGCATCGTCACTACATTTATAGCACCATCGGCCGTGGCCGGGACACCAGAAATTACACCTTTTTCGGGAAATATCTGGGTAGCCGTGATAACGGTTTTTGTGTGCAGGCAAGCGGGCAACCATACAGGCTTGCACATTGCAGAAGACGCTGAAACAGTCACAATCCCTGGAACTGAAACAGCGGCGCGCTTGGGTGAGAGTTCGGCCGCGGCGACTCGTACACCGGCGCTTTCCTAGGATGGCTTCGGGGCTTCCGGCCTCACCGTAATCCTCTGCCGTGGTCCCCGCGGCACGGGGCGACGGCCAGCAGAGCGAGAACGGGGTCTCGAGCTGCGTTGCTGAAGCTGTTGTGATAACGGCTTTTGTGTGCAGGCAAGCGGGCAACTGTGCAGGCTTGCGCGTTGCAGAAAACGCTGAGACAGTCACAATTCCTGGAACTGAAACAGCGGCGCGCTTGGGTGAGAGCTCGGCCACAGCAGAGCTCGTACACCGGCGCTTCGATGAAGCAGCAGGAGGCGGGGGGTGTGGCTGAGAGCTTTGCGAGGCCGGTCTAGCACGACTCGCTGCAGAACCGGAGCGCTTGCCATGTCTGAGAGCGTCAGCCCTAGATGCCTCTCAGCCACCGTAGCGGAAGCCATAACTCGTCCCATGGCTTGTGCAGCGGATTTAGTAGCAAAGCACTCCTAAAATCCGCGAGACAGATAGCGTCAGGTCCCATCTCGTCCAGTTTACAGAGGAGATCACCCTGGAATATCTGCAGCCATCGTGTGTAGTGCAGACGCAGCCTGCTCAGCAGCAGAAAAGATTCGCTTGAGCAGAGATGACGTCATGCGGCAGGCTTTAGATGGCAACACCGCTTTCGTCCGCCGTCCAGCAGAGGGCGGGCAAAGGTGCGTCGCTATCGCCTGTTCCACCGGCGGAAGTGACTGGTAGTTCCTGTTTTTAGCATCATCCAGTGCGGAGAATGCTAGTGAGACAGACGAACGAGTTCGCGCTGAATATGGAGCATTCCAAGCCTTTGCCACCTCTTCGTGAAGCTCAGGAAGAAATGAGGCGGGCTTTGAGAAGTACGCTCATCCGAAAGGAAACTACCATCCAGCCGGGAACGAGAGGGGGGGCGCTGGTGCAACCCACTCGAGGCCGACACTCATCGCGGCCAGCGTGAGCACTCGCCTCGGCTCCTTTTCGATGTCAGCTCGTTTGCTGGGCTTCTGAGCAGAAGGCGCTAGATCCCCGGAGCTCGCCCAGCCCTCACTGCCCGAAGCTAGCAGAGAGCACGTGTCCTCTTCCCCGACGCTTTCCTAGGATGGCTTCGGGGCTTCCGGCCTCACCGTAATCCTCTGCCGTGGTCCCCGCGGCACGGGGCGACGGCCAGCAGAGCGAGAACGGGGTCTCGAGCTGCGTTGCTGAAGCTGTTGTGATAACGGCTTTTGTGTGCAGGCAAGCGGGCAACTGTGCAGGCTTGCGCGTTGCAGAAAACGCTGAGACAGTCACAATTCCTGGAACTGAAACAGCGGCGCGCTTGGGTGAGAGCTCGGCCACAGCAGAGCTCGTACACCGGCGCTTCGATGAAGCAGCAGGAGGCGGGGGGTGTGGCTGAGAGCTTTGCGAGGCCGGTCTAGCACGACTCGCTGCAGAACCGGAGCGCTTGCCATGTCTGAGAGCGTCAGCCCTAGATGCCTCTCAGCCACCGTAGCGGAAGCCATAACTCGTCCCATGGCTTGTGCAGCGGATTTAGTAGCAAAGCACTCCTAAAATCCGCGAGACAGATAGCGTCAGGTCCCATCTCGTCCAGTTTACAGAGGAGATCACCCTGGAATATCTGCAGCCATCGTGTGTAGTGCAGACGCAGCCTGCTCAGCAGCAGAAAAGATTCGCTTGAGCAGAGATGACGTCATGCGGCAGGCTTTAGATGGCAACACCGCTTTCGTCCGCCGTCCAGCAGAGGGCGGGCAAAGGTGCGTCGCTATCGCCTGTTCCACCGGCGGAAGTGACTGGTAGTTCCTGTTTTTAGCATCATCCAGTGCGGAGAATGCTAGTGAGACAGACGAACGAGTTCGCGCTGAATATGGAGCATTCCAAGCCTTTGCCACCTCTTCGTGAAGCTCAGGAAGAAATGAGGCGGGCTTTGAGAAGTACGCTCATCCGAAAGGAAACTACCATCCAGCCGGGAACGAGAGGGGGGGCGCTGGTGCAACCCACTCGAGGCCGACACTCATCGCGGCCAGCGTGAGCACTCGCCTCGGCTCCTTTTCGATGTCAGCTCGTTTGCTGGGCTTCTGAGCAGAAGGCGCTAGATCCCCGGAGCTCGCCCAGCCCTCACTGCCCGAAGCTAGCAGAGAGCACGTGTCCTCTTCCCCGACGCGGCCCTGAGATCAACTTCCTCGGACGACGCGGCGGCAGACAGCGGGCGCTGCCCATCGGGAAGCGATGCAGGGGAGGCCGGTGAAGCAGGGCGAACCGGCGAGCTCGGTTGAGCTGGAGGCGGTTCCGGTAAACGCTGGGAGCGGCGCTTTTTACGGCGCTGCGGGGGATGCAGGCTCGGAGAAGAATGCCAGGCAAGTCCTCAGAGTCACCATTGGCAACAGCTCGCCGTGAGGGCATCCGCCGTCAGCGAGCACGAGCGCTGCATGATCCTCACCCAGGCAGGAGACACAGATGACGTACCGGTCTCCCTCGCTGAGTGGGGTTCTGACGAGCCGCAGGAAGGCATCTTAAAAAAGACGCAAGCTCTTTTACGAGTGTGTGTCGCAGGGCGAACACACACAAGGATATAAAAGGGTATAGGCGCCGGAGAGCGCAGCAGGAACGGCAGTGGAAGGCGGCGAAGGCCAGCAGCTTCAGAAGTGGCTCGTCCCGCTGAGATGCTTATCAGATGGCGCTTGCTTCCTTCGTGATCCAACGATGCGTGAGCTTCGCTGAAGAGATGAACAATCAGGTGAGTCAGCCTTTTCGAGCTCCTTTTATAGGGTTGGGCCACACCCGTTTTGGCGGGAATTGGCATGAAGGTTGGTCTGATGTTGCATCAGCCTGCGCTCGATAGGCTGTGCAGTTGCCGCAGAGCAGCCAATGAGCGAGCGAGCCGTCTCGCCTATGGCTGTGTGCTGCTGCAAATGCGCTTTACAAAAATTCAAAATTAAGGATAATTTTTTGTTTCAGTATTTCGTGAAAAGAGACTTTTCCCGTAGCGTCTTAGCTAAGACGCAGTACGAGAGAACTCTCGTAAGAGAACCGCTATCTGTTATGCCGAGTTCAGTAAAAGAACATTGTAATTAACGTAGATTTCGCATTGTTTGTAATTTCTTGTTGACTCAATAATAAATTGCAATTTCAGAGTTGGATCTGTTTGTTTGTGTTTCATATTAATATATTATTAATATAACATTATGTAAAACGTCCAACTGTTTACGAATCAAAATCCGGACATACTAGGCACGTTGAACATCTGACACCCAGCACTGGCTCGGTTGGTACAATTGACAACGCAACAACTCCTTGGCATTTTGACTAGCGACAGCACCACCACCTAAACCATTTACTCCAGTACGAAGAGCGCGGGTCTTTTGCCTCTGCGTGCGCAAGCAGTGATCACGTCGCCAAAAAAAATCCATGTATGAGGAAAAAATCTAATAATTAACTAAGAAAATATAATGTCCGTACACAGAAATTAAAGCTCTGAAAAATCCCCCCAAAATACATTTTTGGAACAATAATAATAATAATTTAAAACAAACAAACAAACAAACAAACAAAACAGATTTTTTTTTTTTTGTAAATTATCATTTACTGCAATAGCATGTAATCGTGTTATCCATAAAACAGTTTCTGTAAACTGATTACTAGTATTTTCAAATGTAATGTACTCTTAATGTTATTAATTTCTGGAAACTGGTTCTGTAATCAGTCTTCACTGCTTGGGGGAGGGGCTCGCTGGCGGCCTCCGTGCGTCTGACGTCAGGACGCAATCCCCGAACCCGAGGCCGAGGCTGTAAACAATAAAACCCAACCCGTCCATCATCCATGCGCTAAACATGCATTTGTCCGCGATGACGGCTGTGTTGTCTGTGCTGCTATGGCTCTTCTGCGCCCTCAGGTCCGCTCGAGGTGAGTGTGTGTGCGCGTGCGAGGGCGAGCGTTTCTACGCGGTTCGGTTCGACTCGGCTCGGCTCTTGTTAAGGGATGCTGCGAGCGCGCGCCTCGGCTAACGCTAGCGCGGCCGTTACTCCCACATTCCCGCAAATCCGCCGATTTCCCGTTGATGTTCGCGGCGGATTCGGTTCCGAAGGGTTCTTTGAGCAGAAACGATTCGAATGAGCCCAGGGATGCGAGGATCCACGGTAAAGAGGAGAGCTGACACGATGTGAGCTAACGTGAACACATCCAGCGTAAGATGGACGAGACTCCATCCCATAAACACTCTCCTGATTCACCAGAGAGCTGCTGTTTACCGCCTGTTTACTGCCTGTTTACGGTGTTTACCATGTTTACAGTTTACTGCGTGTTTACCGTGTGTTTACTGTGTTTACTGTGTTTACCACATGTTTACTGCGTGTTTACCGTGTGTTTACTGTGTTTGCCGTGTGTTTACTGTGTTTGCCGTGTGTTTACTGTGTTTACCGTGTGTTTACCATGTTTACCGTGTGTTTACCGTGTTTACCACATGTTTACCGTGTGTTTACCGTGTTTACCACATGTTAACCGCGGGAGCTCTGACTGAGCTGGACACAAAGGTCCAAACGAAATAGGCCTGAAGTACAGGGCAGTGTACAGTAGACTTACATATTCAGATGAACAGGAGTGAACAAGAAGGATGGGCATTTTATGGTTTTAAAATAAGAAAAAAAATGTTTTTTTGTCATAGGCTTCCACACAGACACCGCATGTTATTATATGGATAAATGCAGCTTCGTGTTTTAAGTTCAGCTGAAGCGGCTCACGCTTGTCATAAGAATGTCCTTCATGAATCCTGTTCTACATGTGATCAGCTTCATGCAATATCTGAAGAGGTTTCATACATGTGGTGTGTTGTGTGTGTGACAGGTGCGTCTGGGAGCCCCCTGAGCAGGTACATCCGTCACTACGAGGGTCTGTGGTACGACAGGGATGTGCTGCACAGTCAGCACACGAGGGCCAAGAGAGCGCTGTCTCTACAGGAGCGAGAGCTGCAGCTGGACTTCCACGCGCACGGCAGGTGACTACCATCACCGCCGCATGATAACAACACGTCTGCTCTTATACCGCCTTTACCGCATCTCAAAGCGCTTTACAAAAATAACCTTTATATATGTTGAAACTGCATCAAAACAGTCTGATCTCGTTGTTCAGAAGCTTGTAATCTGCTCTAAAGAAGTCTCTTCTGCTCATCACGTCTGCATTTATTTGAAGTATTCTAATGTGAAGCAGCGGTTCTCTGTGTGAATCTCTGTTAAAGTGGCATTTTTTTCTAGGTTTTTAGGCTTTAATGTTAGTGTTATCTGTATGCACCGGGGTCTGAGAGTAACGCAATTTCGATTCTCTGTATGTACTGTACAATAAAGCAGACTTGAACTTGACTTGAAAAGTGTTTATTTAAAATAGAAACTTTTCTAACAACACAAGTCTTTATCACTTTTATTTTATCAATTTAAAACATCCTTGCTGAATAAAACCACTCACTTCTTTTGAAATCTTTTAAACTGTAGTGTATATCGGTACAAAAGGTTTCTATTTTGAATAAATGCTGTTCTTTTAAACATTTTATTCATCTGTGAATCCTGAAAGTAAAATCTGTCACAGTTTCCACAGAAATATCATGCAGCACAACTGTGTTCAACACTGATAATAATCAGAAATGTTTCTTGAGCAGTAAATCATCATATTATTCTGATTTCTGAAGATCATGTGACACTGAAGACTGGAGGAATGATGCTGAAAATACAGCGGAGCATCACAGAAATACATTACACTTTAACACAGATTCACACAGAAAACAGCTGATTTAGATTGCAATACAAATGCAACTTTGGTGAGCAGAAGAGACTTCTTTAGAGCAGATTGCACATCTTTCTGATCCCGGACATGTGAAAGGCAGTTTATCCAGATGACAGATCTCTGATGGCCGTACACTAGATCTGCATTATCTCTGTGCTACTCTGCAGTGTTTCTGTGTGGCAGCACAATAATGTACGAGACGCTGTGCTGTATTGTGAATAAATCAGGGTTAAAGGCCGTTGTTTGGCACAACACAGCAATGTTTCTGATCATGCCTCATCTAATGGAGCTTAAATAAAAACATATGATTTTTTCTCACATACATCTGCTTATCTCTCAGCATGAGAAAATGTCTGTTTTCAGTCTTTTAGTTATAAAACAGACCTATTCATGGCACAGTGTGAGTTTGCTAGCGTCGTTGGAGTGTAAACTGATAAACATACAGAATCATACCTGAAACAGAAAACCGATAACTACACTGATATTCCCTCCTCACTTGGGAAACTGTAGGCTTCCACACAGACACCGCACACACATCACATATCTCCGCTTGAGAAGCGTTTATTAGACGAGGAAGGGATGGGTCTCAAAGTTAAAGATGAAAGATGCAACATGACGCCAGCAGGGGTCACTCATACTTCATTAAATACATTACAAACCGTTCATTCTGCCGAAATACGTAATACACAAACAGTTTTGATGCTATATTATTGCTTGCTCGGTGGCACACAGAACCGTTGGGTGAAGCGTTCATAGCGGTGCTGTTTTGTGAATCAGCTGCTGACCAATCACAATCCCAGTCTCTGCCAGCAGGAGGCGCTTTAGGAGCAGCAGATTGGTTTCCCTGGTAACGACTGTAAACAAAGCAGCGCAGCGCTCATAAACGCTGCTTTATCAGGCATTATACAGGAGATTAGATGAAAACAGTCAGTTCTCTTTAAAGATACATTCATGTGAAAACAGCTGTGCCAGCTTTTGACTTTGAAACGTGCACAGCTCATGTTTATTCAACAGAGTCAAAGCAATTTGGAAGATCTGTTTGTGGTGGTCAGAGTTGATATTACAAATAAACCAATGGGAAATTCTGCTCTGGGTTTTTTGGTCTCAACACTCTCAGAAACACAGGTACAGAGTCTGTCACCTTTACTAAAGCGCTAATGTGTGTGTGTGTCTGGACCGGTCCGTGTCACTGATGTACAGTGAGAACCCTTCTGAAGAGGAGCACAGTGTTTCTGAGAGAGTTCGGTCGTGTCCGCGTGTGATGTGTGCATTCATCTCTACTTGCTGCTTGTTTCCATCTCAGACATTTCAACCTGCGAATGAGGCGAGACACCAGACTGTTTTCAGACGACTTTAAGCTGGAGATGTCTGGAGAGGAGCTGGACTACGACACCTCACACATCTACAGCGGAGAACTGTACGGTGAGCAGAAGCACTGATCACAGCCCTCGGGACGTCTAGATGAGGCTTATATGATCATTAATGAAACACAGGGTGTCAACACTAGGCTTGGGTATCAAGAATCGAGTATCGATTGGAACCGGGACTAGCTTTGCGATTTTCCCGGAATTGTTCAAAAGTTTACATTTCGATTCCTAGTCCACCGACCAGAAGAAGAAGAAACCGCTGAACATCAACAAAGAAGCGTACACCAGAAGTGTTGGCATAATCGAGCGAGTTTAAGTGTGGTTTCACTTTCTTAAACAGAACGAAATCTTGGCAAAATGCAACATTTGCATTAAGATTGTTTCGTGCATAGGAGGGTGCACGTCGAACATGATAATGCACCTCCGAGTTCATGCAGTAGAAATAAATATG
Organism: Carassius carassius; assembly: GCF_963082965.1. Taxonomy (NCBI): domain Eukaryota; kingdom Metazoa; phylum Chordata; class Actinopteri; order Cypriniformes; family Cyprinidae; genus Carassius; species Carassius carassius. The sequence continues at coordinate 21,280,636 of NC_081804.1, forward strand.
TGCCCCGTCTTCCGTCCTCCGCTGCCTCTTTTTTCTCCTATTTATGCGTTCAAGCTTCTTCTACACCACAGCAGGAGATAATAGTTATCTGTCCAGAACGCTCACGCATCTGCCTGAGAAGGCAGATATGATAATTAAACAAGAACTGTTTCTGATTTTATACTGTACCTGCTGCTAATCTATACTGGGTTTTACAATTTGTTTCTTATCGTAAGACCCTATGATTTCCGCGATGCAGAAAACGCGGACGGAATCGCGGAATCCAGTCATAAAAATGGAATTTACAGTTTAACGCGGAATGTCAGATAATTTGCCAAATTTTGAATGAATTAATCAGAAGTTGGTCATTGCACTTACATCAAATAGCGATATGGACTAGTATCTGTAAATATTAAGCCGGAACAGTCTATTTTAACATGAATCCTGCATGTTCTGCGTGTCTGTGTTAACGAATGGCGCAGAAGTGCGTCGTCATTCATCACACACACGGAAGCGCGCGTGACGCTCTGGTGATTTCAGTCTGTCGTCTCTCTAAATAAGTACCAAAAAAAAAAGTTAAAAGAAAAAAGTAAAAAGTTCATAGAATTAAAATTGATGAAAAAGGTCAGACTATTTCCTTCAGAAAGACCGTTGGTTAGCTAGATCATTTAAAATATCCTAAACTTTTTTTGACCCTGCCTCTTAAAAGAATCGGAATCGAGAATCGTTAGGAACTGGAATCGAAACAAGGAATCGGAATCGTTCAAATTCAAACGATACCCAACCCTAGTCAACACACCCTTCAAGGAAAGACATTCATACTTTTACTCATCATGGATGCATGTAATTTATCAAAAGGGACAATAAAGACATTTATAATGTTACAGAAGATTTCTATTTCAAATAAACGCTGTTCTTCTGAACTTTCTGTTCATCTGTGAATCATGAAAAATAAAAAGTGTCACAGCACAACTGTGTTCAACACTGATAATAATCAGAAATGTTTCTCGAGCAGTAAATCATCATATTATTCATGATTTCTGAAGATCATGTGACACTGGAGACTGGAGGAATGATGCTGAAAATACAGCGGAGCATCACAGAAATACATTACACTTTAACACAGATTCACACAGAAACAGCTGATTTACGTTCTACTCATGTTTTGCTGTACATCTGATCAAATAAGAGCAGCTTTGGTGAGAGTTCTTCTAGAAACATGAGCAGGTCTTGCGGAGCTGCATGACTCTCGTTGGTTGGCTGTGCTGTTTCCTGCGCCTCTCTTCTGGTGAGTTAGTGTGGTTTGGGTCTCTCCTCAGGTGAACAGGGCTCTCTGACGCACGGATCGGTCGTGGACGGGCAGTTCGAGGGCTTCATTCAGACCCATCGAGGGACGTATTACGTGGAGCCGATCGAGAGATACCTGCAGGACAAGAAGGTCCCGTTCCACTCCGTCATCTACCACGAGGACGACATCCGTGAGTGAGCCTCCAGCCGTCTGTCTGACGAGCACTAAACTACCTGAACAGAGTCAAAGACGGCGTTAGCATGCATTCACTCCTGCTCAGGTGTCAGTCTTCATCAGGATGTGACTCTGCTCACGTTCTAGTGTGTCTCGTTATTGCTCATGAGACACATGTCTTTGTGTCTGGATTATTCACATCATCACTGAGATCATGTACAGTGTGTGAGAGATGCGTTCATCTGGAGCAGACGGCCACAAAACAACCATTGAAACCCATTCAGTCTTTGTTCCAGCCTCCTAGTGCTGCTCTGAAAATGTTTTTGCCAAACTGAGAGCAAAAGATGCCTAAACTAGACGATGCTAACTCAAGGCCATTTTCAGCAGATTGATTGTTTCAGATAGTTTATGAGCACCTGTATACTACTTCAGGATTCTTTTATTATTATGCAAAAGCACAAATGGATCATCAAACATTTTGGCTCTGGGCCGTCCTCAGTCAATGATAGTGTGTTTAGAAGCAGTAATATGTGCTGGTGCATAGGGCTGTGTATTGGCAAGAATACGATACGTATCACGATACAGGGGTTGCGATACGATATGTTGCGATACACTGTGATACTGTCAGCAAGGCGATATATTGGGATTTTTCTTATTTTAGGAATAGGATATATTTTTAGCAAAGCTTTCATTTAGAACACAATTCAATTCTAGTTTATTTGTATAGTGCTTTTTACAACGTAAATCATTGCAAATCAACTTTACAGAAAATAGGGATGCACCGGTTGACCGGCCATAAATCGGAGCCGGACGGTTTTTGCTTAAAATACGTGACCGGCAATCGGCCGGTTTTTTATCTTTTTTTCGGCCGATTTTTCCGGAAGTGCGCTCGCATGCACAGACTACATTGTAATGGTTCGCTATGTCATTTGTGTGGAAGTATTTCTAAATCTGTGCACAGGACACGGGCAGCCGATCAGCACTGGAAGTGCAGAGCTAAACGTCTGAGGCACAGATAGCAGGAAGCGATCAGCAGTTGTTGTACTGGCGCACAAATAACAAGCGTATACTGTAGCGGTCCACGCCCTGAACACGAGTAGACCGTGAAGAGATGTTCAGCTCAACTTTTCACGTGTTGGATGAGAAACCAAACGCACTAAACTGTGACAAAACTTTTTTTTTTTTTTTTTGTAAGTTATAACTCTTATACACATTTGAAAGGCCAGAAATAAACGTCAGTTCTGTATAGGATGATTATTTTTATTTTACCTTAAAATTACATAGACTTAATTTGATTTAAGTAAAATAATAAAAGAACTGCACACTGGTAATGTTTGTTCCTATATGAACTAATGATCCTATAATCACTAACTTGATTCTGATTGGTCATTCAGCTGTCACATGTTCCTGTTTAACTGTGTGTGTGTTCACTGCTCCGTGTGTGTGTGTGTGTGTGTGTGTGTTCACTGCACACTGGTGATGTTTGTTCCTATATGAACTAATGATCCTATAATCACTAACTTGATTCTGATTGGTCATTCAGCCGTCACATGTTCCTGTTTAACTGTGTGTGTGTTCACTGCTCCGTGTGTGTGTGTGTGTGTGTGTGTGTGTGTGTGTGTGTTCACTGCACACTGGTGATGTTTGTTCCTATATGAACTAATGGGCCGTGTCTCTGGAGCGCTTGATTCTGATTGGTCATTCAGCCGTCACATGTTCCTGTTTAACTGTGTGTGTGTTCACTGCTCCGTGTGTGTGTGTGTGTGTGTGTGTGTGTGTGTGTGTGTGTTCACTGCACACTGGTGATGTTTGTTCCTATATGAACTAATGGGCCGTGTCTCTGGAGCGCTTGATTCTGATTGGTCATTCAGCCGTCACATGTTCCTGTTTAACTGTGTGTGTGTTCACTGCTCCGTGTGTGTGTGTGTGTGTGTGTGTGTGTGTGTGTGTGTGTTCACTGCACACTGGTAATGTTTGTTCCTATATGAACTAATGGGCCGTGTCTCTGGAGCGCTTGATTCTGATTGGTCATTCAGCCGTCACATGTTCCTGTTTAACGCTGATCCTCCTGGTGCTCAGAGTAAGATGATGTGGTGTGGTTTTGTGATGCTGATGGTCTGTCCTCTCTGTCGTGTGATCCAGAGTATCCGCACAAATACGGCCCAGAAGGCGGCTGCGCAGATTCGTCTGTGTTTGAGAGAATGAAGAAGTATCAGGCGTCAGCGCTGGAGGAACTGGCCAAGGTCAGACATCTGCGTCTGCTTGACTCATATTCAGAGCAACTGCAGCTGCACAAGCCTCTGTCTTTCCCTTCAGGAGGATCACGTGTTGCTGAGGAAGAGGAGGATGACACAGGTGGAGAAGAACACCTGCCAGCTCTTCATCCAAACCGATCACCTCTTCTACAAGTACTACAAGAGCAGAGAGGCCGTGATCGCTCAGGTGCGTCCTGTCCTGCCCTGTGCTGACCTGAGAGCGCTGTGATGATGATGATGATGATGATGTGCTGTGTCCCGCAGATCTCCAGTCACGTCAAGGCCATCGATGCCATCTACCAGGGCACAGACTTCATGGGCATCCGCAACATCAGCTTCATGGTCAAGAGGATACGGGTGATTTCATCTCATTAGTGCATGTGTAGAGATACAGAACTAAACTCGAGGAGAAATGTTGTCTTAGCAACTAGCTGAAATAGTTTTTTTAGGCCATCCTTAAAAATATTTTGGTTTGCAGTAACGGTAAAAATTAAAAAAAGGGGCGGTAGATAGGTCTATTCCCCCCCCCCCAAGTTTCAATGTAAAATAAAAAGTAAAATTTTGGTGATGGTGATGACGTCGGTATGAATTTAAACAAATTAGGTGACGTCACTGACTGGGTCTTCAACCCGTGCCCTCGGGCGCATCATTGCAAACCTCATTTTGATGCAGGCTATATAGACCACAAACAAATTTAAATCTTTGTCAAAAACATGTTTATTACATGAATTTCAGGTAGAATTCACATTTCTGTTGTAAAAAGAGAAACATTATGCAGAAGTATTATTTGCTGTTATGTGTGTGTGTCCGAAGCTGCTGTTGCTGCTCCGAGAGAAGGCCGTTAAAATCAATTTCCTATTTTCGTTTTCAAAACTTGTGTTGGTTTGGTCCAATTGATTCGTGCAATAGATTTTCTAAGTTTTAGACTAGATGGGAGAAGGGATGGGAAAAGATCTGGGCACAGTTTTTCCAGAAGTGCCAAGTTAAAGCGGTGTGGAGCTGTTTTAATGAATGTTTTTAGATGTATTCTGGTGCCCGAACCCGTATGACTTTGAACAGTGACCGCGAACATTTAGTTTACTGCAGGCGCAGCCATCATTACCAAGCGCGAGCCGTTGACTCTGACAGTGAGTGAGAGTATGAGACAAAGCGAACGCACAGGACACAGTGTGACATCCGTTCATTCAGAGTTTCTCAGATCTGCTTTATGCACTACCCGTGAGACCTCCGTTCATCTTCTGAACACAGTTTAAGATATTTTAGATTTAGTCCGAGAGCTCTCAGTCCCTCCATTGAAGCTGTGTGTACGGTCTACTGTCCATGTCCAGAAAGGTAAGAAAAACATCATCAAAGTAGTCCATGTGACATCAGAGGCTCAGGTAGAATATTTTGAAGCATCGAAAATACATTTTGGTCCAAAAATAGCAAAAACTACGACTTTATTCAGCATTGTCTTCTCCTCCGTGTCTGTTGAGAGAGAGAGTTCAAAACAAAGCAGTTTGTGATATCCGGTTCATGAACGAATCATTCAGTTCACCAAATCGAACTGAATCGTTTTAAACGGTTCACATCTCTAATACGCATTAATCCACAAATGACTTTAACTTGTTTAATGTGGCTGACACTCAAACAAACCAATATCCCGGAGTAATTCATTTACTCAAACAGTACACTGACTGAACTGCTGTGAAGAGAGAACTGAAGATGAACACCGAGCCGAGACAGATAACGAACTAACGATTCTCGGGTCTAGAGACGCGATGCCCTGCGTTTGGCGTGTATGCACCATAATACTAATCTTGTTGATCGTTATAATAGCATACGTTTTCTATAAAGATACGAATTAAAACAACTCACCTGTCGAGTAAAACACAAGCGAGATTGGCATCTCTTTCTGTTGAAGTTTGTCGCGAAGCTCTCTCCATCTAGAAAATGCAACACCGATATTGATCCTCGCTCTTTCTCTGCTCTTGTCCCAAACTCTTCTTGGGTCGTTTGGTTGCCCCGTACGCTTACGTTTACGAGAGATGTCCTTGTCGACAGAACCAGCAGCAGACGGTAAACAGTAATTATGTTCCATTAATAAGTAACACAATTACTTAAAACAGTAAATAAGGAACTGCTTGAAGCAAGCTGGTGGTTTGCTGGACCCTAGACACTACTTCTGCATTTGTCCACGACACTGTTGTCATGTGGTGTCTACGTCAGTAAAGGGGTAACTCCACTGCCCCGTGTCACTGTTTCTCATGATGTACAGTAACTGAAATTATATATTTTTTTAGGTATTATACAGTATATCTTATGTCTTGAGTGGTTAGTAAGCCAGCTTTAGGCACAGCAGCTGGTCTCTAACAGTGTTCTGGTCTGGGCTCAGATAAACACCACGAGTGACGAGCGCGATCGCTCCAACCCCTTCCGCTTCGCTAACATCGGCGTGGAGAAGTTCCTGGAGCTGAACTCGGAGCAGAATCATGATGATTACTGTCTGGCGTATGTCTTCACCGACCGGGACTTTGACGACGGCGTGCTGGGTCTGGCCTGGGTCGGGGCTCCAGCCGGTAAACACTGCTGCATGATACAGACGTTCCCTCAGACGAGTGTTTGTCCTTCAGGCCTCTGATGCTGCTGTGTGTGTGTGTGTGTGTCAGGGAGCTCTGGGGGGATCTGTGAGAAGAACAAGCTGTATTCTGATGGGAAGAAGAAGTCTCTGAACACTGGGATCATCACAGTGCAGAACTACGCCTCGCACGTGCCTCCTAAAGTCTCACACATTACCTTCGCTCACGAGGTCGGACACAACTTCGGTTCCCCGGTGAGTGCTGAAGTGAGCAGAGCTGAAATCACTGTCTGACACTGCACTGTCACTCTGTATGATGAAAACACATACACTAATGACGAATGAGAGAATTTACTATTTATGACTTGATTTATTCAGAGTTTCTGCTGGTCTTAAACATGTCTCAAGTCTTGGTTTGCCCTTCCACAAATTATGGCCATGAAAATCTTAAATCAGAGCAGGAAGTTAAATTTATAAACTGAATTAAGGCTCTTCAGACACTGGAAACAGAACAGAATCACTAGGTGCGTTTACATGGACACTTTTTGCTTCCATCGGAATGAATTCATTCTGATTGACGAATCCGAACGTAGTGTCCTAATTAGACGACGACCAGCACATGAACTGTTGTGTTGCTTAAAGTTACTTTAGAAAACAAAAACGCACTCAAAACTAGTCGTCTGTTGATGAGTCTTAAACAAGGACTGGTGGAACGTGGTCATGTTCCACTTCACATACGCTGAGTGAAAGGGGAGATTTATATTGACAGGACACTTATTTATGACACTTTATTCACCAGGAAGAACACCTCGTTCCACGTGTCATACGTCATTATGCTAGTTCTACGTCACTGCGCATGCATATACATTGTGTCGTCTGCTGTCTCTCTGAATGAGGACGAAAACACATGAAGAACATCTCCAGAACTGCTCTGAGAGTCACTTCATTAGGGCTGAATAATTACACCGGCGAAGCTGACAAAATTACAATTTTCATATCGTCTGCCCTTTATTATACTACGACATTATACTACCTATTCTGCAGTCATCATGGTGAGATTAGGTTCCTTTAATCTAAAAAAACAAGAATTGAAAAGAATCGAAAACAACAGTGAGGAATCGATTCTTGGTATTGATTCCCATTGGAATCGGAATCGATTCCAAAAATTGTGGAATTGAACAGCCCTACACTTCATGAGCATTTGACCGCTTGATTTGAACAAAAGCATCATATCACATGCACAGAATTGTAAAGGTATTCATTTATTTTGCAACCCGTCAAAATAAAAGTTTTGAAGTCTATTACATAGCCTACTACTATTTTTGAAGGAATAATCACACAACATTTCTTCCATGTTTTAAATTTAATTTAAATAAATCCCCTTTTTAGCCAAAAAAAGGTTTGCTTAAAATTAAGTAATTAAAAGACAAATAAAATTAATGTTTCATGCCTTGATGTGAGAACAATACAAATTTAAATACACACATTAATTTCTGAGCGGAAAAAAATCATTAGGCTTCTTTTAAGAAAAAATGAATTAAGTTGTTTCATGCGTTCAAATAATTAGACATGCTAAAACAGAATTTGGTAAAAAAAAATTCATAGGGCCCTAATATGATTTTTGTTAAACTTTTATTAAATTGATTTGAAAATGTATAAGTTTAATGATTTTATTTAATTAGACTTAATTTATGATTAATAAATTTTTATTTAACTATTAAAAAGGAGTGGAGTAAAATTAAAATGAAAAAAAAAACTGAATCCAGAAAAATTCAATAACAGAATTTGGAAATAACTACAATGGAATTTAGTTAAATTTAACTGATTTCATAGGGCCCTATTAGAGTGTGGTAATTTAATATTACTGTTATTATAATAATAATAATAATTATTATTATTACTTCTATTAGTATGGTCCGGTACGGTTTTCTTTTTTTTTTCTTTTTTAAAAAAAGCACTTTTTCCAGTATTCAATTTAAAAACTATCGGTTAATTAATTGGTATCGGCCAGTGTGGTGCAACCTTGCTATCGGTATCGGCAAAATCCAATATCGGTCAACCTCTAGTGGTGATGATGATGATGATGGTAGTGGTGAATGATTGTGATGATGGTGATGATTGTGAATGATGATGGTGGTGGTGAATGATTGTGAATGATGATGATGATGATTGTGAATGATTGTGATGATGGTGATGATTGTGAATGATGATGGTGGTGGTGAATGATTGTGAATGATGATTGTGAATGATTGTGAATGATTGTGATGATGGTGATGATTGTGAATGATGATGATGGTGGTGAATGATTGTGATGATGGTGATGATTGTGAATGATGATGGTGGTGGTGGTGAATGATTGTGATGATTGTGAATGATGATGGTGGTGGTGGTGAATGATTGTGATGATTGTGAATGATGATGATGGTAGTGGTGAATGATTGTGATGATGGTGATGATTGTGAATGATGATGGTGGTGATTGTGAATGATTGTGATGATGGTGATGATTGTGAATGATGATGGTGGTGGTGAATGATTGTGAATGATGATGATTGTGAATGATTGTGATGATGGTGATGATTGTGAATGATGATGGTGGTGGTGAATGATTGTGAATGATGATGATGATTGTGAATGATTGTGATGATGGTGATGATGATGGTGGTGGTGATGGTGATGATTGTGAATGATGATGGTGGTGGTGGTGAATGATTGTGATGATTGTGAATGATGATGGTGGTGGTGGTGGTGAATGATTGTGATGATTGTGAATGATGATGATGGTGGTGGTGAATGATTGTGATGATGGTGATGATTGTGAATGATGATGGTGGTGGTGAATGATTGTGAATGATGATGATGATTGTGAATGATTGTGATGATGGTGATGATTGTGAATGATGATGATGATGGTGGTGGTGAATGATTGTGATGATGGTGATTATTGTGAATGATGATGGTGTGGTGGTGAATGATTGTGATGATGGTGATGATTGTGAATGATGATGATGGTGGTGAATGATTGTGAATGATGATGGTGGTGGTGAATGATTGTGAATGATGATGATGATTGTGATGATGGTGATGATTGTGAATGATGATGATGATGATGATGATGGTGGTGGTGAATGATTGTGATGATGGTGATGATTGTGAATGATGATAATGGTGGTGGTGGTGAATGATTGTGATGATTGTGAATGATGATGGTGGTGGTGGTGAATGATTGTGATGATTGTGATGATTGTGAATGATGATGATGGTAGTGGTGAATGATTGTGATGATGGTGATGATTGTGAATGATGATGGTGGTGGTGAATGATTGTGAATGATGATGATGATTGTAAATGATTGTGATGATGGTGATGATTGTGAATGATTGTGATGATGGTGATTGTGAATGATGATGATGGTGGTGGTGAATAATTGTGATGATGGTGATGATTGTGAATGATGATGGTGGTGAATGATTGTGATGATGGTGATGATTGTGAATGATGGTGGTGGTGGTGAATGATTGTGATGATGGTGATGATTGTGAATGATGATGATGGTGGTGGTGGTGGTGAATGATTGTGATGATGGTGATGATTGTGAATGATGGTGGTGGTGGTGGTGAATGATTGTGATGATGGTGATGATTGTGAATAATGATGGTGGTGGTGGTGAATGATTTTGATGATGGTGATGATTGTGAATGATGATGGTGGTGGTGAATGATTGTGAATGATGATGGTGGTGGTGGTGGTGAATGATTGTGATGATGGTGATGATTGTGAATGATGGTGGTGGTGGTGGTGAATGATTGTGATGATGGTGATGATTGTGAATGATGATGGTGGTGGTGGTGAATGATTGTGATGATGGTGATGATTGTGAATGATGATGGTGGTGGTGGTGAATGATTGTGAATGATGATGGTGGTGGTGATGAATTAGGGCTGTGCAAAAAATCGAATGCGATTTTCATGCGCATCTCATCAGTAAAGATGCTCCTGTAATTAGAAGTATATCTCCAGCATGTGCGTTCAGATCAGGGTTGCCAGGTTTTCACATCAAATCCTGCCCAGTTGCTTGTTAAAACTAGTCCAAAACTAGCCCAATCGCGTTTCCGGGAGGTTCCCTGAAAAAAATTGCTTCCCGGGGTTAAAATATAAATTTTTTGGAAGGGTTTCCCTGGTAAAATTAGCATTTTAGGGGCTAAATATCACGTTATTGGTATTGGGGTTGCTTCAAACCGCGGACATGAAAAACAATCGCAGACTTGGCAAAACTGGTTCAGGTGGAGCGGCAGTTACTACACAGAGCCGTAGTCTACCGACAACTAACACAAAATCGTTTTCTAAATCGACAAAGAATCGCCTGCGATTTTAACATCGATTTTGTGTAGATTGTCAGTGAATTACGGCTCGGTGTAGTAAATGCCAACCGGTGTTGCCAAGTCTGTGGTTGTTTTTCATGTCCGCGGGTCAAAGTGACCCCAATACAAATAACGTGATATTTATCCCCTAAAATGCGAATTTTACCAAGGCAACCCTGCTAAAAAAAAATGTATATTTTAACCCCTGGAAGCAATTTTTTTATCGGGGAACCTTCTGGAAGCGCGATTGGGCTAGTTTTGGACTAGTTTTGAGAAGCAACTGGGCAGGATTTGTTGTGAAAACCTTGCAACCCTGATCCGAACGCACGTGCTGGAGATATACTTCTAATTACAGGAGCATCTTTACTGATGAGATGCGCATGAAAATCGCATTCAATTTTTTGTACAGCCCTATGGTGAATGATTGTGAATGATGATGGTGGTAGTGAATGATGATGATGGTGGTGGTGAATGATTGTGATGATGGTGATGAATGTGAATGATGATGGTGGTGGTGGTAAATGATTGTGGTGATGGTGATGATAGTGAATGATGATGATGGTGGTGGTGGTGGTGAATGATTGTGATGATGGTGATGAATGTGAATGATGATGATGATGATGGTGGTGGTGAATGATTGTGATGATTGTGAATGATTGTGATGGTGGTGGTGGTGGTGGTGAATGATTGTGATGGTGGTGGTGAATGATTGTGGTGGTGGTGGTGGTGGTGGTGGTAAATGATTGTGGTGATGGTGATGATAGTGAATGATGATGATGATGGTGGTCGTGAATGATTGTGATGATTGTGATGATGGTGGTGGTGGTGAATGATGGTGATGATTGTGAATGATGGTGGTGGTGGTAAATGATTGTGGTGATGGTGATGATAGTGGATGATGATGATGATGATGATGGTGGTGAATGATTGTGATGATAGTGATGATTGTGATGGTGGTGGTGAATGATGATGATGATGATGGTGATGATTGTGAATGATGATGATGATGATGATGATGATGGTGGTGGTGGTGGTAAATGATTGTGATGATGGTGATGATAGTGGATGATGATGATGATGATGATGGTGGTGAATGATGATGATGATGATGATGATGATTGTGGATGATGATGATGGTGGTGGTGGTAAATGATTGTGGTGATGGTGATGATAGTGGATGATGATGATGATGATGGTGGTGAATGATTGTGATGATAGTGATGATTGTGAATGATGGTGGTGGTGAATGATGATGATGATGATGGTGATGATTGTGAATGATGATGATGGTGGTGGTGGTAAATGATTGTGATGATAGTGGATGATGATGATGATGATGATGGTGGTGGTGAATGATTGTGATGATAGTGATGATTGTGAATGATGATGATGATGTGATGATTGTGAATGATGATGATGGTGGTGGTGGTGGTGGTAAATGATTGTGGTGTTGGTGATGATAGTGAATGATGATGATGGTGGTGATGATTGTGAATGATGATGATGATGATGGTGATGATTGTGAATGATGATGATGATGATGGTGATGATTGTGATGATTGTGATGATTGTGAATGATGATGGTGGTGGTGAATGATTGTGGTGTTGGTGATGATAGTGAATGATGATGATGGTGGTGAATGATTGTGATGATGGTGATGATTGTGAATGATGATGATGATTGTGATGATTGTGAATGATGATGATGATGATGATGATGATGGTGATGATTGTGAATGATGATGATGATGATGGTGATGATTGTGAATGATGATGATGATGATTGTGATGATTGTGAATGATGATGGTGGTGGTGAATGATTGTGATGATGGTGATGTTTGTGGATGATGATGATGATGATGATGATGATGATGATGATGGTCCACAGCATGACTCCGGGTCGGAGTGCACTCCTGGCGAGTCTAAGAGCCAGGATAAGAAGGAGCGAGGGAACTACATCATGTACGCTCGAGCCACTTCCGGAGACAAGCTGAACAACAACAAGTTCTCCGTCTGCAGCGTCAAGAACATCAGCCAGGTGCTGGAGAAGAAGCGCGGCAGCTGTTTCGTGGGTGAGTCTCAGAGCGACAGGAGAGTGAGTGCTGATCCTCAGCTGGAGCGCTGATGTGTGTGTGTGTGGGTGTGTTCACTTCACTGTGTGTGTGTGTGTGTTCACTGATGTGTGTGCGTGTGTGTGTGTGTGTGTGTGTGTGTGTGTGTGTCACAGAGTCTGGACAGCCCATCTGTGGGAACGGTCTGGTGGAGCCGGGCGAGGAGTGTGATTGTGGCTACAGTGATCAGTGTAAAGATGAGTGCTGCTATGATGCTAATCAGCCAGACAACAGGAAGTGCAAACTCAAGCCCAACAAAATCTGCAGGTGCAAAGCTCAGGTTTCTTCATCGTGATTTCTGTTGGATTGATATTTAGTTCCATGTGTTGATTTGATGCTCATGAATGACGTGGTCTCCGTGTGTGTGTCTGTGTGTGTGTGTGTTTGTGTGTCTCCGTGTGTGTGTCTGTGTGTGTGTGTGTGTGTGTGTGCAGTCCGAGTCAGGGCCCCTGCTGCAGGGCCGAGTGCTCCTACAAGGGCCGGAACGAGAAGTGTCGTGAGGAGTCGGAGTGTGCTCATCAGGGCATGTGTAACGGTGCCTCGGCCCAGTGCCCCACCTCAGAGCCCAAAGCTAACTTCACCGCCTGCCACGGGGACACGCAGGTCTGCCTGAACGGGGTGAGTGATCTTCCCCTGCGCACCGCTCCTGTGTGTGTGTGTGTCAGCCGTCTCATGCCTGCTCTCTGTGTTTCAGGGCTGCTCCGGCTCCATCTGTGAGAAGTATGGGCTGGAGGTCTGCACCTGTGCCAGTGTGGATGGCAAAGACGAGACTGAGCTCTGCCACGTGTGCTGCATGGAGAAGAGTCAGTACAGACCACTGCTGCAGCCGCTTCGCACACTGACACACACACAAATTAATATGCACGGTGACACTACAAACAGGGTTTCTACAGGTCTTAAAAAGCCTCAATTCACATTTTAACAAATTAAGGCCTTAAAATGTCTTAAATCAGAGCAGAAAGTCTTAAAAACCATAAAGCAATTGCATTAAATGTTGCACGCACTGCAAAAAATTGACATCTCAGTATTTTTATCTTGTTTTCCAGTACAAATGTCTAAACATCCTTAAATCAAGATTTCCTGAGGATACAAAAATACAAAATGAACATATAAAGTTTTCTGAGAAAAATGAAGTGAGTTTGTGTTTAAACCAAGAACTAGGGCTGGGCGATATACAAAAAAAAATGATATCTCGATATTGTCAAAATTTTTACGATATTCGATATATATCTCGATATGTTTGCATTTAAATAATAAAAAATAAAACATGATTTTCTTTTGCCCATTAAAAAAAAAAAACTATTTAGATTAAACAGCTAATTTAAGCAGTTAAAAAATCTAGACCAAGAGATCACTTACTGCTTTTTATTAATGAACACATGTAGGCCTATATGTAACTGAAGCAGTGCAAATTAAGTAACAGTTACAGAAAGTGCATTCTTCTTTTTAGTGCATGCAATTCACAATTTAAACTATGCAACTGGGACAAGTATTTTATTTTAATTTTTTAACAAGTTTTTAAGCTAAGAACACAAGTCTGTCAACTGTCTGTGGTTTTAAGAGAAGCTCTGTGGCATGAAACTATGTTCCTACTGACACTAAAAACCCTCTTAGATGGGGAGCTTGTTGCTGAAGCACATAGCTATTTCTTATATATAAATATATATAAATGAATACCAAAGACTTTTGCATTTTCTCTGTCTATATTATGGAAACTGGTAAACATATCAGTGAAATTCCCCAATAGTAATTCCAAATGGCCATAGCCTGTTTCTCTATTCAAACATCAGCGGTCGAGTAAGTGCATTTATTTTGCGATCACAAATGCAAACAATACAGTTGAGATCTCACGACAGAACACAGACCGGCTGAACGACGCTTTCATTAGATCGCTCAATTCCAGCTTGTTAGTGTTTTCAGATTATCATCGGCGGCTCTTCCGCAATGAGGAGTGAGCACGTGCGCATGGTTGCCAGATTGCTTAAAATAAGCAAACACCGGGCAGAAAATGTATCCTTGTAACAGTGAAGCTCTGATTCGGAGATTTAAACTCTTGTTATCTGGCAACCGCTATCATTACAGCTCTCGTAGTAGAGGGGCGTAGAGCAGTCAGCAGTTACAGGCTCCTTTTTTGGACATTCGGCGCGTTCTTTTGGGAAAGTATGCTTGAATTTGAAATATTCGATATTCCCGATATATTCAAATTGTACATCGTCGTCAAAATTATTCCGATAGTATCGCTAATATTCGATATATCGCCCAGCCCTACCAAGAACAAATAAAAAGTGGGGAATTAACTTGTTTCCCCTAAAATTAAGTAGATTTTTCTGAATCCTTGTTCATTATCATATGCATCTAGACATCTGCACTGGAAAACAAGTCTTAAATACTAATGAAGTACGTCACATTTTGCAGTGTGATCAGAAGTATAGTAAAAGTTATTTTAATGTTCTAGCTGAGCTATTTTATAAAGGGATAGTTCATCAAAAAATGTAAAAAGTTATATTGAAAAATACCCTTGCTCTTCCAAGCTTTATAATGGCAGTGAGTAGTGGGGAGACGGATCACAAAGCTCACAGTTCGGACCATATTACAGATTCTGAGTCACGAATCAGGTACTTTTTCAGATCAGCAAAAAAAAATAAAGTGTGCTTTTCATTTACTACTGAAAGCTTATTTTAAGTGATTCTATACCATAGCAAAAACTACTAGCTGAACTAATTAAGTCCGTAATCAAACAAGAACAATTGTGAAGATGAATAAAACACAGTTACTAATAAAGTCAGTAACACTAGTATTCAGGTGCAGGAATCTAATAATTGTAACCTAACACAATAGTGCTCTTCACTGCATTAGTTAAATATAGGAGACTGACGCAGGTATTTATAGGCTGCTTTAAGACCAAATATATTGACACGCATCCACTTGCTTTCTCAGCTGTTTCAAGACATAACCAACTGTGTTTATGAGAATACTTGCCAGTTCTTTAATATAACTTTGTGTGTATGTTTGGGTTCAAAGAGAGTGAAAGAGGAATCAGTCTGAGTGAATCGCGCCTCTCTCTCTCTCTCTCTCTGGATGTGTGTGGCAGCGGTAGAAAACAGTGCACCTCTTCTCTTTTGCTTAAATGGTTAAAAATAGTTTGAATGGGTAAATTGGCAAGACAAAACACATGCAAACGATAAACTCAAACTGTATGATGGTTAAATGTAACAGTTAATCTGCCGAACCGTGAGGTCTGGTCTGTACGGATCACGGATTATCTACGATCCGCACCTCTAGCAGTGAGTGGGGTTTTTTAAATTTTTTTTGTATTAGTCCAAAAGAATAGTTTTCACGGCTCCGGTGGGTGAACTAGGACGTAGCGTAAGGTTAGGTGAGAATATGCTAGTCTCGCGAGAACCGACATTTGTTTACAGGAGCAAAGGAAGCAAAGTTTTACTTTAGCAAGGAAAACCAGTCTCCTCTTGGCTTTTATCGAATTCCTCCCACATTTTCATTTACTAATCTTTATTTAGTTCTAATTTGTGACCAGTGTTTTGTTTTGCTCTCTCACAATGAACGTGCCTACAGCAGTTAGCAGAAGCTGGAGATTACTCCAGGCTTACATATGGATATTATATGTACAAAAACGCATTGATTTGCTTCAGAAGACCTTTATATAAGGCTTTTATTTACTGTGTGTGTGTGTGTGTGTGTGTGTGTGTGTGTGTTCACAGTGTGTGTGTGTGTGTGTGTGTGTGTGTGTGTGTGTTCACAGTGTGTGTGTGTGTGTGTGTGTGTTCACTGCTGTGTGTGTGTGTTCACTGCTGTGTGTGTGTGTTCACTGCTGTGTGTGTGTTCACTGCTGTGTGTGTGTGTGTGTGTGTGTGTGTTTGTGTGTGTTCAGTGTGTTTGTGTGTGTTCAGTGTGTTTGTGTGTGTTCAGTGTGTTTGTGTGTGTTCACTGCTGTGTGTGTGTGTGTTCACTGCTGTGTGTGTGTTCACTAGTGTGTGTGTGTGTTCAGTGTGTTTGTGTGTGTTCAGTGTGTTTGTGTGTGTTCACTGCTGTGTTTGTGTGTGTTCACTGCTGTGTGTGTGTTCACTGCTGTGTGTGTGTTCACTAGTGTGTGTGTGTGTGTGTTTGTGTGTGTTCAGTGTGTGTGTGTGTGTGTGTTCACTGCTGTGTGTGTGTTCACTAGTGTGTGTGTGTGTGTTTGTGTGTGTTCAGTGTGTTTGTGTGTGTTCAGTGTGTGTGTGTTCACTGCTGTGTGTGTGTTCACTAGTGTGTGTGTGTGTGTTTGTGTGTGTTCAGTGTGTTTGTGTGTGTTCACTGCTGTGTGTGTGTGTTCACTGCTGTGTGTGTGTTCACTAGTGTGTGTGTGTGTTCAGTGTGTTTGTGTGTGTTCAGTGTGTTTGTGTGTGTTCACTGCTGTGTTTGTGTGTGTTCACTGCTGTGTGTGTGTTCACTGCTGTGTGTGTGTTCACTAGTGTGTGTGTGTGTGTGTTTGTGTGTGTTCAGTGTGTGTGTGTGTGTGTGTTCACTGCTGTGTGTGTGTTCACTAGTGTGTGTGTGTGTGTTTGTGTGTGTTCAGTGTGTTTGTGTGTGTTCAGTGTGTGTGTGTGTGTGTGTTCACTGCTGTGTGTGTGTTCACTAGTGTGTGTGTGTGTGTTTGTGTGTGTTCAGTGTGTTTGTGTGTGTTCAGTGTGTGTGTGTTCACTGCTGTGTGTGTGTTCACTAGTGTGTGTGTGTGTGTTTGTGTGTGTTCAGTGTGTTTGTGTGTGTTCACTGCTGTGTGTGTGTGTTCACTGCTGTGTGTGTTCACTAGTGTGTTTGTGTGTGTTCAGTGTGTGTGTTCAGTGTGTGTGTGTTCACTGCTGTGTGTGTGTTCACTGCTGTGTGTGTGTTCACTAGTGTGTGTGTGTGTGTGTTTGTGTGTGTTCAGTGTGTTTGTGTGTGTTCACTGCTGTGTGTGTTCACTTGTGTGTGTGTTTGTGTGTGTTCAGTGTGTTTGTGTGTGTTCACTGCTGTGTGTGTGTGTTCACTGCTGTGTGTGTGTTCACTAGTGTGTGTGTGTGTGTGTGTTTGTGTGTGTTCAGTGTGTGTGTGTTCACTGCTGTGTGTGTGTGTTCACTAGTGTGTGTGTGTGTGTTTTTGTGTGTTCACTGCTGTGTGTGTGTGTTCACTGCTGTGTGTGTGTGTGTGTTTGTGTGTGTTCAGTGTGTGTGTGTTCACTGCTGTGTGTGCACTTTGGATGGGTTGAATGTCACTCACTTTAATTTCTTCCTTTTAAATGTCTTTCTGAAAGGTTTCTTAAAGTCTTGAATTTAACAAAACTTCCAAATCCTGTCCAAAACACAGCTAATAATTCTAGATAGCATATTACTGTAATTGCTTTCTCTTTTTTTTCTCACCGTAGCTTAATTTCCATCAAGATTCAGAACACTTTAACACAACACAATTTAATCAGTTATGGTGACTAATAAAAATGTAGAAATATAATAAGAAGGACCAAATGTACACTTCAGATTAATGAAGATGATGCTGCCAAAATCTAATTCCTGTGTTATCTGTAAATATGAAAGCACTGATTTTTAATCAAGTTGATTTTTGTTTTGGTTGTATTATTCACACACACAAATATTTGGAGAATAATATGCACTGTAACTAGCCTTCATTTATTATCTTTTTTCAGTGCTAAATTAACTAAACTAAATGCAAGATGGCAAACATTACATTTGTATGAAACAAGATTGTTTCATTAGTGACTATATCTGAATACTAAAGGCTGCGATTGACCAATCAGAATCACACATAGAGAGCTGTGTAATAAACACCACCTAGCTAATTAAATTAGCGTGCCTAAATTAAAGATGTTATTACTCCCCTACTCCACACACTTCAATATTTTCAATCAGAAAATGCTGATTTGACACTTGTCTTTAAATCATGATTTATATGTGTATTTATTTAAAAGTTAATTTAGATTTCATATATTTAATATCAGTTGGTGTTTAAAAATAATTAAAACATCATTAAAAATAATAGTGACGTTTATCTTTCAATGGATTCCACTATGATAAATCAGGTTTTATCAATTATCTGAAGCTGATAGCCTCAAATGTCTGAGGCCATGTCTGTAATGTATTCCACAATTACACATCTGGAAACATGTAATTGTGGGATATCAACAGTGTTTTTTGATTTTTGTTTTTCTACACTGTGTGTAATTCGGTCACTTTTAACATTTAACTAATAGCCACTGAAGAGGATAAAGAAAGAATCTCTCTCTCTCTTTCAATTCACTTCAATTCAAATGAGCTTTATTGGCATGACTGGCACAGTCCATTACATGTAGCACATGCTATAAGGAATAAACAATTATATAATACATAAACAAAACAAGAATAGATGTGTAAAAGAAGTTCTCTCTGTGTGTGTGTGTTGTGCAGTGAACCCCAGCACCTGCAGCAGTACAGGCTCTGAACGTCTCGCTCGCTTCTTCAATAAGAAGGTCACCACTCTTCAAGCCGGCTCGCCGTGCAACGACTTCAAGGGCTACTGCGACGTCTTCATGAAGTGTCGTCTGGTGGACGCTGATGGTCCTCTGGCGCGCCTGAAGAAGGCCATCTTCAACCCAGAGCTGTATGAGAACATTGCCGAATGGATCGTGGTAAGTGTCCCGTTTTAGATTGTCAGTGCATGTGTGTATCGAATCAGTGTCTGTGTGTCTCTCCGAGCGTCTGCTGAATCAGTGTGTGTGTGTCTCTCCGAGCGTGTGCTGAATCAGTGTGTGTGTGTCTCTCCGAGCGTGTGCTGAATCTGTGTGTGTTTGTCTCTCCGAGCGTCTGCTGAATCTGTGTGTGTGTGTCTCTCCGAGCATCTGCTGAATCTGTGTGTGTGTGTCTCTCCGAGCGTCTGCTGAATCTGTGTGTGTTTGTCTCTCCGAGCGTCTGCTGAATCTGTGTGTTTGTCTCTCCGAGCGTCTGCTGAATCTGTGTGTGTTTGTCTCTCCGAGCGTCTGCTGAATCTGTGTGTGTTTGTCTCTCCGAGCGTCTGCTGAATCTGTGTGTGTTTGTCTCTCCGAGCGTCTGCTGAATCTGTGTGTGTTTGTCTCTCCGAGCGTCTGCTGAATCTGTGTGTGTTTGTCTCTCCGAGCGTCTACTGAATCTGTGTGTGTTTGTCTCTCCGAGCGTCTGCTGAATCTGTGTGTGTGTGTGTCTCTCCAAGCGTCTGCTGAATCACTGTGTGTTTGTCTCTCCGAGCGTCTGCTGAATCTGTGTGTGTTTGTCTCTCCGAGCGTCTGCTGAATCACTGTGTGTTTGTCTCTCCGAGCGTGTGCTGAATCTGTGTGTGTGTGTGTCTCTCCGAGCGTCTGCTGAATCTGTGTTTGTTTGTCTCTCCGAGCGTCTGCTGAATCACTGTGTGTTTGTCTCTCCGAGCGTCTGCTGAATCTGTGTTTGTTTGTCTCTCCGAGCGTCTGCTGAATCACTGTGTGTTTGTCTCTCCGAGCGTCTGCTGAATCTGTGTGTGTTTGTCTCTCCGATTCTGTGCTGAATCTGTGTGTGTTTGTCTCTCCGAGCGTCTGCTGAATCTGTGTGTGTGTGTCTCTCCGAGCGTCTGCTGAATCTGTGTGTGTTTGTCTCTCCGAGCGTCTGCTGAATCACTGTGTGTTTGTCTCTCCGAGCGTGTGCTGAATCTGTGTGTGTGTTTGTCTCTCCGAGCGTCTGCTGAATCTGTGTGTGTTTGTCTCTCCGAGCGTGTGCTGAATCTGTGTGTGTGTTTGTCTCTCCGAGCGTCTGCTGAATCGGTGTGTGTGTGTCTCTCCGAGCGTCTGCTGAATCTGTGTGTGTTAGTCTCTCCGAGCGTCTGCTGAATCTGTGTGTGTTTGTCTCTCCGAGCGTGTGCTGAATCTGTGTGTGTGTTTGTCTCTCCGAGCGTCTGCTGAATCTGTGTGTGTTTGTCTCTCCGAGCGTCTGCTGAATCACTGTGTGTTTGTCTCTCCGAGCGTGTGCTGAATCTGTGTGTGTGTTTGTCTCTCCGAGCGTCTGCTGAATCTGTGTGTGTTTGTCTCTCCGAGCGTCTGCTGAATCTGTGTGTGTTTGTCTCTCCGAGCGTGTGCTGAATCTGTGTGTGTGTTTGTCTCTCCGAGCGTCTGCTGAATCTGTGTGTGTTTGTCTCTCCGAGCGTCTGCTGAATCGGTGTGTGTGTGTCTCTCCGAGCGTCTGCTGAATCTGTGTGTGTTAGTCTCTCCGAGCGTCTGCTGAATCTGTGTGTGTTTGTCTCTCCGAGCGTCTGCTGAATCTGTGTGTGTTTGTCTCTCCGAGCGTCTGCTGAATCTGTGTGTGTTTGTCTCTCCGAGCGTGTGCTGAATCGGTGTGTGTGTGTCTCTCCGAGCGTCTGCTGAATCTCTGTGTGTTTGTCTCTCCGAGCGTCTGCTGAATCTGTGTTTGTTTGTCTCTCCGAGCGTCTGCTGAATCACTGTGTGTTTGTCTCTCCGAGCGTCTGCTGAATCTGTGTGTGTTTGTCTCTCCGAGCGTCTGCTGAATCTGTGTGTGTTTGTCTCTCCGAGCATCTGCTGAATCTGTGTGTGTTTGTCTCTCCGAGCGTGTGCTGAATCTGTGTGTGTTTGTCTCTCCGAGCGTCTGCTGAATCGGTGTGTGTGTGTCTCTCCGAGCGTCTGCTGAATCTGTGTGTGTTAGTCTCTCCGAGCGTCTGCTGAATCTGTGTGTGTTTGTCTCTCCGAGCGTCTGCTGAATCACTGTGTGTTTGTCTCTCCGAGCGTGTGCTGAATCTGTGTGTGTGTTTGTCTCTCCGAGCGTCTGCTGAATCTGTGTGTGTTTGTCTCTCCGAGCGTCTGCTGAATCACTGTGTGTTTGTCTCTCCGAGCGTGTGCTGAATCTGTGTGTGTGTTTGTCTCTCCGAGCGTCTGCTGAATCTGTGTGTGTTTGTCTCTCCGAGCGTCTGCTGAATCTGTGTGTGTTTGTCTCTCCGAGCGTGTGCTGAATCTGTGTGTGTGTTTGTCTCTCCGAGCGTCTGCTGAATCTGTGTGTGTTTGTCTCTCCGAGCGTCTGCTGAATCGGTGTGTGTGTGTCTCTCCGAGCGTCTGCTGAATCTGTGTGTGTTAGTCTCTCCGAGCGTCTGCTGAATCTGTGTGTGTTTGTCTCTCCGAGCGTCTGCTGAATCTGTGTGTGTTTGTCTCTCCGAGCGTCTGCTGAATCTGTGTGTGTTTGTCTCTCCGAGCGTCTGCTGAATCTGTGTGTGTTTGTCTCTCCGAGCGTGTGCTGAATCGGTGTGTGTGTGTCTCTCCGAGCGTCTGCTGAATCTGTGTGTGTTTGTCTCTCCGAGCGTCTGCTGAATCTGTGTGTGTTTGTCTCTCCGAGCGTCTGCTGAATCTGTGTGTGTGTCTCTCCGAGCGTCTGCTGAATCTGTGTGTGTTTGTCTCTCCGAGCGTGTGCTGAATCGGTGTGTGTTTGTCTCTCCGAGCGTCTGCTGAATCTGTGTGTGTTTGTCTCTCCGAGCGTCTGCTGAATCACTGTGTGTTTGTCTCTCCGAGCGTCTGCTGAATCTGTGTGTGTGTGTCTCTCCGAGCGTCTGCTGAATCTGTGTGTGTTTGTCTCTCCGAGCGTCTGCTGAATCTGTGTGTGTGTCTCTCCGAGCGTGTGCTGAATCTGTGTGTGTGTCTCTCCGAGCGTCTGCTGAATCTGTGTGTGTTTGTCTCTCCGAGCGTGTGCTGAATCGGTGTGTGTTTGTCTCTCCGAGCGTGTGCTGAATCGGTGTGTGTTTGTCTCTCCGAGCGTCTGCTGAATCTGTGTGTGTTTGTCTCTCCGAGCGTCTGCTGAATCACTGTGTGTTTGTCTCTCCGAGCGTCTGCTGAATCTGTGTGTGTGTGTCTCTCCGAGCGTCTGCTGAATCTGTGTGTGTGTGTCTCTCCGAGCGTCTGCTGAATCTGTGTGTGTTTGTCTCTCCGAGCGTCTGCTGAATCTGTGTGTGTGTGTCTCTCCGAGTGTCTGCTGAATCTGTGTGTGTTAGTCTCTCCGAGCGTCTGCTGAATCTGTGTGTGTTTGTCTCTCCGAGCGTCTGCTGAATCTGTGTGTGTTTGTCTCTCCGAGCGTCTGCTGAATCTGTGTGTGTTTGTCTCTCCGAGCGTGTGCTGAATCGGTGTGTGTGTGTCTCTCCGAGCGTCTGCTGAATCTCTGTGTGTTTGTCTCTCCGAGCGTCTGCTGAATCTGTGTTTGTTTGTCTCTCCGAGCGTCTGCTGAATCACTGTGTGTTTGTCTCTCCGAGCGTCTGCTGAATCTGTGTGTGTTTGTCTCTCCGATTCTGTGCTGAATCTGTGTGTGTTTGTCTCTCCGAGCGTCTGCTGAATCTGTGTGTGTGTGTCTCTCCGAGCGTCTGCTGAATCTGTGTGTGTTTGTCTCTCCGAGCGTCTGCTGAATCACTGTGTGTTTGTCTCTCCGAGCGTGTGCTGAATCTGTGTGTGTGTTTGTCTCTCCGAGCGTGTGCTGAATCTGTGTGTGTTTGTCTCTCCGAGCGTCTGCTGAATCTGTGTGTGTTTGTCTCTCCGAGCGTGTGCTGAATCTGTGTGTGTGTTTGTCTCTCCGAGCGTCTGCTGAATCGGTGTGTGTGTGTCTCTCCGAGCGTCTGCTGAATCTGTGTGTGTTAGTCTCTCCGAGCGTCTGCTGAATCTGTGTGTGTTTGTCTCTCCGAGCGTCTGCTGAATCACTGTGTGTTTGTCTCTCCGAGCGTGTGCTGAATCTGTGTGTGTGTTTGTCTCTCCGAGCGTCTGCTGAATCTGTGTGTGTTTGTCTCTCCGAGCGTCTGCTGAATCACTGTGTGTTTGTCTCTCCGAGCGTGTGCTGAATCTGTGTGTGTGTTTGTCTCTCCGAGCGTCTGCTGAATCTGTGTGTGTTTGTCTCTCCGAGCGTCTGCTGAATCTGTGTGTGTTTGTCTCTCCGAGCGTGTGCTGAATCTGTGTGTGTGTTTGTCTCTCCGAGCGTCTGCTGAATCTGTGTGTGTTTGTCTCTCCGAGCGTCTGCTGAATCGGTGTGTGTGTGTCTCTCCGAGCGTCTGCTGAATCTGTGTGTGTTAGTCTCTCCGAGCGTCTGCTGAATCTGTGTGTGTTTGTCTCTCCGAGCGTCTGCTGAATCTGTGTGTGTTTGTCTCTCCGAGCGTCTGCTGAATCTGTGTGTGTTTGTCTCTCCGAGCGTCTGCTGAATCTGTGTGTGTTTGTCTCTCCGAGCGTGTGCTGAATCGGTGTGTGTGTGTCTCTCCGAGCGTCTGCTGAATCTGTGTGTGTTTGTCTCTCCGAGCGTCTGCTGAATCTGTGTGTGTTTGTCTCTCCGAGCGTCTGCTGAATCTGTGTGTGTGTCTCTCCGAGCGTCTGCTGAATCTGTGTGTGTTTGTCTCTCCGAGCGTGTGCTGAATCGGTGTGTGTTTGTCTCTCCGAGCGTCTGCTGAATCTGTGTGTGTTTGTCTCTCCGAGCGTCTGCTGAATCACTGTGTGTTTGTCTCTCCGAGCGTCTGCTGAATCTGTGTGTGTGTGTCTCTCCGAGCGTCTGCTGAATCTGTGTGTGTTTGTCTCTCCGAGCGTCTGCTGAATCTGTGTGTGTGTCTCTCCGAGCGTGTGCTGAATCTGTGTGTGTGTCTCTCCGAGCGTCTGCTGAATCTGTGTGTGTTTGTCTCTCCGAGCGTGTGCTGAATCGGTGTGTGTTTGTCTCTCCGAGCGTGTGCTGAATCGGTGTGTGTTTGTCTCTCCGAGCGTCTGCTGAATCTGTGTGTGTTTGTCTCTCCGAGCGTCTGCTGAATCACTGTGTGTTTGTCTCTCCGAGCGTCTGCTGAATCTGTGTGTGTGTGTCTCTCCGAGCGTCTGCTGAATCTGTGTGTGTGTGTCTCTCCGAGCGTCTGCTGAATCTGTGTGTGTTTGTCTCTCCGAGCGTCTGCTGAATCTGTGTGTGTTTGTCTCTCCGAGCATCTGCTGAATCTGTGTGTGTGTGTCTCTCCGAGTGTCTGCTGAATCTGTGTGAGTTTGTCTCTCCGAGCGTCTGCTGAATCTGTGTGTGTTTGTCTCTCCGAGCGCCTGCTGAATCTGTGTGTGTTTGTCTCTCCGAGCTTCTGCTGAATCTGTGTGTGTTTGTCTCTCCGAGCGTCTGCTGAATCTGTGTGTGTGTGTCTCTCCGAGCGTCTGCTGAATCTGTGTGTGTTTGTCTCTCCGAGCGTCTGCTGAATCACTGTGTGTTTGTCTCTCCGAGCGTCTGCTGAATCTGTGTGTGTTTGTCTCTCCGAGCGTCTGCTGAATCTGTGTGTGTTTGTCTCTCCGAGCGTGTGCTGAATCGGTGTGTGTGTGTCTCTCCGAGCGTCTGCTGAATCTGTGTGTGTTAGTCTCTCCGAGCGTCTGCTGAATCTGTGTGTGTTTGTCTCTCCGAGCGTCTGCTGAATCTGTGTGTGTTTGTCTCTCCGAGCGTGTGCTGAATCGGTGTGTGTGTGTCTCTCCGAGCGTCTGCTGAATCTGTGTGTGTTAGTCTCTCCGAGCGTCTGCTGAATCTGTGTGTGTTTGTCTCTCCGAGCGTCTGCTGAATCTGTGTGTGTTTGTCTCTCCGAGTGTCTGCTGAATCTGTGTGAGTTTGTCTCTCCGAGCGTCTGCTGAATCTGTGTGTGTTTGTCTCTCAGAGCGTCTGCTGAATCTGTGTGTGTTTGTCTCTCCGAGCGTCTGCTGAATCTGTGTGTGTTTGTCTCTCCGAGCTTCTGCTGAATCTGTGTGTGTTTGTCTCTCCGAGCGTCTGCTGAATCTGTGTGTGTGTGTCTCTCCGAGCGTCTGCTGAATCTGTGTGTGTTTGTCTCTCCGAGCGTCTGCTGAATCACTGTGTGTTTGTCTCTCCGAGCGTCTGCTGAATCTGTGTGTGTTTGTCTCTCCGAGCGTCTGCTGAATCTGTGTGTGTTTGTCTCTCCGAGCGTGTGCTGAATCGGTGTGTGTGTGTCTCTCCGAGCGTCTGCTGAATCTGTGTGTGTTAGTCTCTCCGAGCGTCTGCTGAATCTGTGTGTGTTTGTCTCTCCGAGCGTCTGCTGAATCTGTGTGTGTTTGTCTCTCCGAGCGTCTGCTGAATCTGTGTGTGTTTGTCTCTCCGAGCGTCTGCTGAATCTGTGTGTGTTTGTCTCTCCGAGCGTCTGCTGAATCTGTGTGTGTGTCTCTCCGAGCGTCTGCTGAATCTGTGTGTGTTTGTCTCTCCGAGCGTGTGCTGAATCGGTGTGTGTTTGTCTCTCCGAGCGTCTGCTGAATCTGTGTGTGTTTGTCTCTCCGAGCGTCTGCTGAATCACTGTGTGTTTGTCTCTCCGAGCGTCTGCTGAATCTGTGTGTGTGTGTCTCTCCGAGCGTCTGCTGAATCTGTGTGTGTTTGTCTCTCCGAGCGTCTGCTGAATCTGTGTGTGTGTCTCTCCGAGCGTCTGCTGAATCTGTGTGTGTGTCTCTCCGAGCGTCTGCTGAATCTGTGTGTGTTTGTCTCTCCGAGCGTCTGCTGAATCGGTGTGTGTGTTTGTCTCTCCGAGCGTCTGCTGAATCTGTGTGTGTTTGTCTCTCCGAGCGTCTGCTGAATCTGTGTGTGTTTGTCTCTCCGAGCGTGTGCTGAATCGGTGTGTGTGTGTCTCTCCGAGCGTCTGCTGAATCTGTGTGTGTTAGTCTCTCCGAGCGTCTGCTGAATCTGTGTGTGTTTGTCTCTCCGAGCGTCTGCTGAATCTGTGTGTGTTTGTCTCTCCGAGCGTCTGCTGAATCTGTGTGTGTTTGTCTCTCCGAGCGTCTGCTGAATCTGTGTGTGTGTCTCTCCGAGCGTCTGCTGAATCTGTGTGTGTTTGTCTCTCCGAGCGTGTGCTGAATCGGTGTGTGTTTGTCTCTCCGAGCGTCTGCTGAATCTGTGTGTGTTTGTCTCTCCGAGCGTCTGCTGAATCACTGTGTGTTTGTCTCTTCGAGCGTCTGCTGAATCTGTGTGTGTGTGTCTCTCCGAGCGTCTGCTGAATCTGTGTGTGTTTGTCTCTCCAAGCGTCTGCTGAATCTGTGTGTGTGTCTCTCCGAGCGTCTGCTGAATCTGTGTGTGTTTGTCTCTCCGAGCGTCTGCTGAATCACTGTGTGTTTGTCTCTCCGAGCGTGTGCTGAATCGGTGTGTGTTTGTCTCTCCGAGCGTCTGCTGAATCTGTGTGTGTTTGTCTCTCCGAGCGTCTGCTGAATCACTGTGTGTTTGTCTCTCCGAGCGTCTGCTGAATCTGTGTGTGTTTGTCTCTCCGAGCATCTGCTGAATCTGTGTGTGTGTGTCTCTCCGAGTGTCTGCTGAATCTGTGTGAGTTTGTCTCTCCGAGCGTCTGCTGAATCTGTGTGTGTTTGTCTCTCAGAGCGTCTGCTGAATCTGTGTGTGTTTGTCTCTCCGAGCGTCTGCTGAATCTGTGTGTGTTTGTCTCTCCGAGCTTCTGCTGAATCTGTGTGTGTTTGTCTCTCCGAGCGTCTGCTGAATCTGTGTGTGTGTGTCTCTCCGAGCGTCTGCTGAATCTGTGTGTGTTTGTCTCTCCGAGCGTCTGCTGAATCACTGTGTGTTTGTCTCTCCAAGCGTCTGCTGAATCTGAATCTGTGTGTGTTTGTCTCTCCGAGCGTCTGCTGAATCACTGTGTGTTTGTCTCTCCAAGCGTCTGCTGAATCTGAATCTGTGTGTGTTTGTCTCTCCGAGCGTCTGCTGAATCTGAATCTGTGTGTGTTTGTCTCTCCGAGCGTCTGCTGAATCTGTGTGTGTGTTTGTCTCTCTGAGCGTCTGCTGAATCTGTGTGTGTGTGTCTCTCCGAGCGTCTGCTGAATCTGTGTGTGTGTGTCTCTCCGAGCGTCTGCTGAATCTGTGTGTGTTTGTCTCTCCGAGGGTCTGCTGAATCTGTGTGTGTGTGTCTCTCCGAGCGTCTGCTGAATCGGTGTGTGTGTGTCTCTCCGAGCGTCTGCTGAATCTGTGTGTGTTTGTCTCTCCGAGCGTCTGCTGAATCTGTGTGTGTTTGTCTCTCCGA
This sequence comes from Carassius carassius, assembly GCF_963082965.1. Lineage (NCBI taxonomy): Eukaryota > Metazoa > Chordata > Actinopteri > Cypriniformes > Cyprinidae > Carassius > Carassius carassius. The sequence goes on from NC_081804.1 coordinate 21,308,366, forward strand.
GCGTCTGCTGAATCTGTGTGTGTGTCTCTCCGAGCATCTGCCGAATCTGTGTGTGTTTGTCTCTCCGAGCTTCTGCTGAATCTGTGTGTGTTTGTCTCTCCGAGCGTGTGCTGAATCTGTGTGTGTTTGTCTCTCCGAGCGTCTGCTGAATCTGTGTGTGTTTGTCTCTCCGAGCGTCTGCTGAATCTGAATCTGTGTGTGTTTGTCTCTCCGAGCGTCTGCTGAATCTGTGTGTGTGTTTGTCTCTCCGAGCGTCTGCTGAATCTGTGTGTGTGTGTCTCTCCGAGCGTCTGCTGAATCTGTGTGTGTTTGTCTCTCCGAGCGTCTGCTGAATCTGTGTGTGTGTGTCTCTCCGAGCGTCTGCTGAATCGGTGTGTGTTTGTCTCTCCGAGCGTCTGCTGAATCGGTGTGTGTTTGTCTCTCCGAGCGTCTGCTGAATCTGTGTGTGTTTGTCTCTCCGAGCGTCTGCTGAATCTGTGTGTGTGTCTCTCCGAGCATCTGCCGAATCTGTGTGTGTTTGTCTCTCCGAGCTTCTGCTGAATCTGTGTGTGTTTGTCTCTCCGAGCGTGTGCTGAATCTGTGTGTGTTTGTCTCTCCGAGCGTCTGCTGAATCTGTGTGTGTTTGTCTCTCCGAGCGTCTGCTGAATCTGTGTGTGTGTCTCTCCGAGCGTCTGCCGAATCTGTGTGTGTTTGTCTCTCCGAGCTTCTGCTGAATCTGTGTGTGTTTGTCTCTCCGAGCGTCTGCTGAATTTGTGTGTGTTTGTCTCTCCGAGCGTGTGCTGAATCTGTGTGTGTTTGTCTCTCCGAGCGTCTGCTGAATCTGAATCTGTGTGTTTGTCTCCCCGAGCGTCTGCTGAATCACTGTGTGTTTGTCTCTCCGAGCGTCTGCTGAATCACTGTGTGTTTGTCTCTCCGAGCGTCTGCTGAATCACTGTGTGTTTGTCTCTCCGAGCGTCTGCTGAATCTGAATCTGTGTGTGTGTGTCTCTCCGAGCGTCTGCTGAATCTGAATCTGTGTGTGTGTGTCTCTGGAGCGTCTGCTGAATCTGTGTGTGTGTCTCTCTGAGCGTCTGCTGAATCTGTGTGTGTTTGTCTCTCCGAGCGTCTGCCGAATCTGTGTGTGTGTCTCTCCGAGCGTCTGCCGAATCTGTGTGTGTTTGTCTCTCCGAGCGTCTGCCGAATCTGTGTGTGTTTGTCTCTCCGAGCGTCTGCTGAATCTGTGTGTGTTTGTCTCTCAGAGCGTCTGCTGAATCTGTGTGTGTGTGTCTCTCCGAGCGTGTTTTGAATCTGAATCTGTGTGTTTGTCTCTCCGAGCGTCTGCTGAATCACTGTGTGTTTGTCTCTCCGAGCGTCTGCTGAATCTGTGTGTGTGTCTCTCCGAGCGTCTGCTGAATCTGTGTGTGTGTCTCTCCGAGCGTCTGCTGAATCTGTGTGTGTTTGTCTCTCCGAGCGTCTGTTGAATCTGTGTGTGTTAGTCTCTCCGAGCGTCTGCTGAATCTATGTGTGTGTGTCTCTCCGAGCGTCTGCTGAATCTGTGTGTGTTTGTCTCTCCGAGCGTCTGCCGAATCTGTGTGTGTGTCTCTCCGAGCGTCTGCCGAATCTGTGTGTGTTTGTCTCTCCGAGCGTCTGCCGAATCTGTGTGTGTTTGTCTCTCCGAGCGTCTGCCGAATCTGTGTGTGTTTGTCTCTCATAGCGTCTGCTGAATCTGTGTGTGTTTGTCTCTCCGAGCGTCTGCTGAATCTGAATCTGTGTGTTTGTCTCTCCGAGCGTCTGCTGAATCTGAATCTGTGTGTTTGTCTCCCCGAGCGTCTGCTGAATCGGTGTGTGTTTGTCTCTCCGAGCGTCTGCTGAATCTGTGTGTGTTTGTCTCTCCGAGCGTCTGCTGAATCTGTGTCTGTTTGTCTCTCCGAGCGTCTGCTGAATCTGTGTGTGTTTGTCTCTCCGAGCGTGTGCTGAATCGGTGTGTGTTTGTCTCTCCGAGCGTTTGCTGAATCGGTGTGTGTTTGTCTCTCCGAGCGTCTGCTGAATCGGTGTGTTAGTCTCTCCGAGCGTCTGCTGAATCGGTGTGTGTTAGTCTCTCCGAGCGTCTGCTGAATCTGTGTGTGTTTGTCTCTCCGAGCGTCTGCTGAATCTGTGTGTGTTTGTCTCTCCGAGCGTCTGCTGAATCTGTGTGTGTTTGTCTCTCCGAGCGTCTGCTGAATCTGTGTGTGTTAGTCTCTCCGAGTGACTGCTGAATCTGTGTGTGTTTGTCTCTCCGAGCGTCTGCTGAATCTGTGTGTGTGTGTCTCTCCGAGCGTCTGCTGAATCTGTGTGTGTTTGTCTCTCCGAGCGTCTGCTGAATCTGTGTGTGTGTGTGTCTCTCCGAGTGTGTGATGAAACTGTGTGTGTTTGTCTTTCCGAGCGTCTGCTGAATCTGTGTGTGTTTGTCCCTCCGAGCGTGTGCTGAATCTGTGTGTGTTTGTCTCTCCGAGCGTGTGCTGAATCTGTGTGTGTTTGTCTCTCCGAGCGTCTGCTGAATCTGTGTGTGTTAGTCTCTCCGAGCGACTGCTGAATCTGTGTGTGTTTGTCTCTCCGAGCGTGTGCTGAAACAGTGTGTGTTTGTCTCTCCGAGCGTGTGCTGAATCTGTGTGTGTTTGTCTCTCCGAGCGTGTGCTGAAACTGTGTGTGTTTGTCTCTCCGAGCGTCTGCTGAATCTGTGTGTGTGTGTCTCTCCGAGCGTCTGCTGAATCTGTGTGTGTTTGTCTCTCCGAGCGTCTGCTGAATCTGTGTGTGTGTGTCTCTCCGAGCGTCTGCTGAATCTGTGTGTGTTTGTCTCTCCGAGCGTCTACTGAATCGGTGTGTGTTTGTCTCTCCGAGCGTCTGCTGAATCTGTGTGTGTGTGTCTCTCCGAGCGTGTGCTGAATCGGTGTATGTTTGTCTCTCCGAGCGTGTGCTGAATCTGAATCTGTGTGTGTGTCTCTCCGAGCGTGTGCTGAATCGGTGTGTGTTTGTCTCTCTGAGTGTCTGCTGAATCTGTGTGTGTGTGTCTCTCCGAGCGTGTGCTGAATCGGTGTGTGTGTGTCTCTCCGAGCGTCTGCTGAATCTGTGTGTTTGTCTCTCCGAGCGTGTGCTGAATCGGTGTGTGTGTGTCTCTCCGAGCGTCTGCTGAATCTGTGTGTTTGTCTCTCCGAGCGTCTGCTGAATCGGTGTGTGTTTGTCTCTCCGAGCGTCTGCTGAATCGGTGTGTGTTTGTCTCTCCGAGGGTGTGCTGAATCTGAATCTGTGTGTGTTTGTCTCTCCGAGCGTCTGCTGAATCGGTGTGTGTTTGTCTGTCCGAGCGTCTGCTGAATCGGTGTGTGTTTGTCTCTCCGAGCGTGTGCTGAATCGGTGTGTGTGTGTCTCTCCGAGCGTCTGCTGAATCTGTGTGTGTTTGTCTCTCCGATTCTGTGCTGAATCTGTGTGTGTTTGTCTCTCCAAGCGTGTGCTCAATCGGTGTGTGATTGTCTCTCCGAGCATCTGCTGAATCTGTGTGTGTTTGTCTCTCCGAGCATCTGCTGAATCTGTGTGTGTTTGTCTCTCCGAGCGTCTGCTGAATCTGTGTGTGTCTTTGTGTGTGTTTGTGTCTCTCCGAGCGTGTGCTGAATCTGTGTGAGTTTGTCTCTCCGAGCGTCTGCTGAATCGGTGTGTGTTTGTCTCTCCGAGTGTCTGCTGAATCTGTGTGTGTGTGTGTGTGTGTGTATCTCCGAGCGTGTGCTGAATCGGTGTGTGTGTTTGTCTCTGCGAGCGACTGCTGAATCTGTGTGTGTGTGTCTCTCCGAGCGTATGCTGAATCTGTGTGAGTTTGTCTCTCCGAGCGTCTGCTGAATCTGTGTGTGTTTGTCTCTCCTAGCGTCTCCTGAATCTGTGTCTGTTTGTCTCACCGAGCGTGTGCTGAATCGGTGTTTGTGTTTGTCTCTCCGAGCATCTGCTGAATCTGTGTGTGTTTGTCTCTCCGAGCGTATGCTGAATCTGAATCTGTGTGTGTTTGTCTCTCCGAGCATGTGCTGAATCCGTTTGTGTTTGTCTCTCCGAGCGTGTGCTGAATCTGAATCTGTGTGTGTTTGTCTCTGAGCGTCAGCTGAATCGGTGTGTGTTTGTCTCTCCGAGTGTCTGCTGAACCGGTGTGTGTTTGTCTCTCCGAGCGTGTGCTGAATCGGTGTGTGTGTGTCTCTCCGAGCGTGTGCTGAATCTGTGTGTGTTTGTCTCTCCGAGCGTCTGCTGAATCTGTGTGTGTTTGTCTCTCCGAGCGTGTGCTGAATCTGAATCTGTGTGTGTGTGTCTCTCCGAGCGTGTGCTGAATCTGAATCGGTGTGTGTTTGTCTCTCCGAGCGTGTGCTGAATCGGTGTGTGTGTGTCTCTCCGAGCGTCTGCTGAATCTGTGTGTGTTTGTCTCTCCGAGCATGTGCTGAATCTGTGTGTGTTTGTCTCTCCAAGCGTCTGCTGAATCGGTGTGTGTCTTTGTGTGTTTGTGTCTCTCAGAGCGTGTGCTGAATCTGTGTGAGTTTGTCTCTCCGAGTGTGTGCTGAATCTGAATCTGTGTGTGTTTGTCTCTCCGAGCGTGTGCTGAATCGGTGTGTGTTTGTCTCTCTGAGTGTCTGCTGAATCTGTGTGTGTGTGTGTGTATCTCCGAGCGTGTGCTGAATCGGTGTGTGTGTTTGTCTCTGCGAGCGACTGCTGAATCTGTGTGTGTGTGTCTCTCCGAGCGTATGCTGAATCTGTGTGAGTTTGTCTCTCCGAGCGTCTGCTGAATCTGTGTTTGTCTCACCGAGCTTGTGCTGAATCGGTGTTTGTGTGTGTCTCTGTGTGTGTGTGTCTCTACGAGCGTGTGCTGAATCGGTGTGAGTTTGTATCTCAGAGCGTGTGCCGAATCTGTGTGTGTTTGTCTCTCCGAGCGTCTGCTGAATCTGTGTCTGTTTGTCTCTCCGAGCGTCTGCTGAATCTGAATCTGTGTGTGTTTGTCTCTCCGAGCATGTGCTGAATCTGTGTGTGTTTGTCTCTCCGAGCGTCTGCTGAATCTGAATCTGTGTGTGTTTGTCTCTCCGAGCGTCTGCTGAATCTGTGTGTGTTTGTCTCTCTGAGCGTCTGCTGAATCTGAATCTGTGTGTGTTTGTCTCTCCGAGCATGTGCTGAATCTGTGTGTGTTTGTCTCTCCTAGCGTCTGCTGAATCTGAATCTGTGTGTGTTTGTCTCTCCGAGCATGTGCTGAATCGGTGTGTGTTTGTCTCTCCGAGCGTCTGCTGAATCTGAATCTGTGTGTGTTTGTCTCTCCGAGCGTGTGCTGAATCTGTGTGTGTTTGTCTCTCTGAGCATTTGTGCTGAATCTGTGTGTGTTTGTCTCTCCGAGCATTTGTGCTGAATCTGTGTGTGTTTGTCTCTCCGAGCATTTGTGCTGAATCTGTGTGTGTTTGTCTCTCCGAGCGTCTGCTCAATCGGTGTGTGTTTGTCTCTCCGAGCGTCTGCTGAATCTGAATCTGTGTGTGTTTGTCTCTCCAAGCGTCTGCTGAATCTGAATCTGTGTGTGTCTGTCTCTAAGCGTCTGCTGAATCTGTGTGTGTTTGTCTCTCCGAGCGTGTGCTGAATCTGAATCTGTGTGTGTCTGTCTCTCCAAGCGTCTGCTGAATCTGTGTGTGTTTGTCTCTCCGAGCGTGTGCTGAATCTGAATCTGTGTGTGTTTGTCTCTCTGAGCGTCTGCTCAATCGGTGTGTGTTTGTCTCTCCGAGCGTCTGCTGAATCTGAATCTGTGTGTGTTTGTCTCTCCGAGCGTCTGCTGAATCGGTGTGTGTTTGTCTCTCCGAGCGTCTGCTGAATCGGTGTGTGTTTGTCTCTCCGAGCGTGTGCTGAATCGGTGTGTGTGTGTCTCTCCGAGCGTCTGCTGAATCTGTGTGTGTTTGTCTCTCCGAGCGTGTGCTGAATCGGTGTGTGTTTGTCTCTCCGAGCGTCTGCTGAATCTGTGTGTGTTTGTCTCTCCGAGCGTGTGCTGAATCGGTGTGTGTTTGTCTCTCCGAGCGTCTGCTGAATCGGTGTGTGTTTGTCTCTCCGAGCGTCTGCTGAATCTGTGTGTGTTTGTCTCTCTGAGCGTGTGCTGAATCTGAATCTGTGTGTGTTTGTCTCTCAGAGCGTCTGCTGAATCGGTGTGTGTTTGTCTCTCCGAGCGTGTGCTGAATCTGAATCTGTGTGTGTTTGTCTCTCCGAGCGTCTGCTGAATCGGTGTGTGTTTGTCTCTCCGAGCGTCTGCTGAATCGGTGTGTGTTTGTCTCTCCGAGCGTGTGCTGAATCGGTGTGTGTGTGTCTCTCCGAGCGTCTGCTGAATCTGTGTGTTTGTCTCTCCGAGCGTCTGCTGAATCGGTGTGTGTTTGTCTCTCCGAGCGTCTGCTGAATCGGTGTGTGTTTGTCTCTCCGAGCGTCTGCTGAATCTGTGTGTGTTTGTCTCTCCGAGCGTCTGCTGAATCGGTGTGTGTTTGTCTCTCCGAGGGTGTGCTGAATCTGAATCTGTGTGTGTTTGTCTCTCCGAGCGTCTGCTGAATCGGTGTGTGTTTGTCTCTCCGAGCGTCTGCTGAATCGGTGTGTGTTTGTCTCTCCGAGCGTGTGCTGAATCGGTGTGTGTGTGTCTCTCCGAGCGTCTGCTGAATCTGTGTGTGTTTGTCTCTCCGATTCTGTGCTGAATCTGTGTGTGTTTGTCTCTCCAAGCGTGTGCTCAATCGGTGTGTGATTGTCTCTCCGAGCATCTGCTGAATCTGTGTGTGTTTGTCTCTCCGAGCGTCTGCTGAATCTGTGTGTGTTTGTCTCTCTGAGCGTCTGCTGAATCTGTGTGTGTTTGTCTCTCCGAGCGTCTGCTGAATCTGTGTGTGTTTGTCTCTCCGAGCATCTGCTGAATCTGTGTGTGTTTGTCTCTCCGAGCGTCTGCTGAATCTGTGTGTGTCTTTGTGTGTGTTTGTGTCTCTCCGAGCGTGTGCTGAATCTGTGTGAGTTTGTCTCTCCGAGTGTGTGCTGAATCTGAATCTGTGTGTGTTTGTCTCTCCGAGCGTGTGCTGAATCGGTGTGTGTTTGTCTCTCTGAGTGTCTGCTGAATCTGTGTGTGTGTCTCTCCGAGCGTCTGCTGAATCTGTGTGTGTTTGTCTCTCCGAGCATCTGCTGAATCTGTGTGTGTTTGTCTCTCCGAGCGTCTGCTGAATCTGTGTGTGTCTTTGTGTGTGTTTGTGTCTCTCCGAGCGTGTGCTGAATCTGTGTGAGTTTGTCTCTCCGAGCGTGTGCTGAATCTGAATCTGTGTGTGTTTGTCTCTCCGAGCGTCTGCTGAATCGGTGTGTGTTTGTCTCTCCGAGTGTCTGCTGAATCTGTGTGTATCTCCGAGCGTGTGCTGAATCGGTGTGTGTGTTTGTCTCTGCGAGCGACTGCTGAATCTGTGTGTGTGTGTGTCTCTCCGAGCGTATGCTGAATCTGTGTGAGTTTGTCTCTCCGAGCGTCTGCTGAATCTGTGTGTGTTTGTCTCTCCTAGCGTCTCCTGAATCTGTGTCTGTTTGTCTCACCGAGCGTGTGCTGAATCGGTGTTTGTGTTTGTCTCTCCGAGCATCTGCTGAATCTGTGTGTGTGTTTGTCTCTGAGCGTCTGCTGAATCGGTGTGTGTTTGTCTCTCCGAGTGTCTGCTGAACCGGTGTGTGTTTGTCTCTCCGAGCGTGTGCTGAATCGGTGTGTGTGTGTCTCTCCGAGCGTCTGCTGAATCTGTGTGTGTTTGTCTCTCCGAGCGTCTGCTGAATCTTTGTGTGTTTGTCTCTCCGAGCATCTGCTGAATCGGTGTGTGTCTTTGTGTGTGTTTGTGTCTCTCCGAGCGTGTGCTGAATCTGTGTGAGTTTGTCTCTCCGAGTGTGTGCTGAATCTGAATCTGTGTGTGTTTGTCTCTCCGAGCGTGTGCTGAATCGGTGTGTGTTTGTCTCTCCGAGTGTCTGCTGAATCTGTGTGTGTGTGTGTGTGTATCTCCGAGCGTGTGCTGAATCGGTGTGTGTGTTTGTCTCTGCGAGCGACTGCTGAATCTGTGTGTGTGTGTCTCTCCGAGCGTATGCTGAATCTGTGTGAGTTTGTCTCTCCGAGCGTCTGCTGAATCTGTGTGTGTTTGTCTCTCCTAGCGTCTCCTGAATCTGTGTCTGTTTGTCTCTCCGAGCGTCTGCTGAATCTGTGTTTGTCTCACCGAGCGTGTGCTGAATCGGTGTTTGTGTGTGTCTCTGTGTGTGTGTGTCTCTCCGAGCGTGTGCCGAATCTGTGTGTGTTTGTCTCTCCGAGCATCTGCTGAATCTGTGTCTGTTTGTCTCTCCGAGCGTCTGCTGAATCTGAATCTGTGTGTGTTTGTCTCTCCGAGCGTCTGCTGAATCTGAATCTGTGTGTGTTTGTCTCTCCGAGCGTCTGCTGAATCTGTGTGTGTTTGTCTCTCCGAGCGTCTGCTGAATCTGAATCTGTGTGTGTTTGTCTCTCCGAGCGTCTGCTGAATCTGTGTGTGTTTGTCTCTCCGAGTGTCTGCTGAATCTGAATCTGTGTGTGTTTGTCTCTCCGAGCATGTGCTGAATCTGTGTGTGTTTGTCTCTCCTAGCGTCTGCTGAATCTGAATCTGTGTGTGTTTGTCTCTCCGAGCATGTGCTGAATCGGTGTGTGTTTGTCTCTCCGATCGTCTGCTGAATCTGAATCTGTGTGTGTTTGTCTCTCCGAGCGTGTGCTGAATCTGTGTGTGTTTGTCTCTCCGAGTGACTGCTGAATCTGAATCTGTGTGTGTTTGTCTCTCCGAGCATGTGCTGAATCGGTGTGTGTTTGTCTCTCCGATCGTCTGCTGAATCTGAATCTGTGTGTGTTTGTCTCTCCGAGCATGTGCTGAATCGGTGTGTGTTTGTCTCTCCTAGCGTCTGCTGAATCTGAATCTGTGTGTGTTTGTCTCTCCGAGCATGTGCTGAATCGGTGTGTGTTTGTCTCTCCGATCGTCTGCTGAATCTGAATCTGTGTGTGTTTGTTTCTCCGAGCATGTGCTGAATCGGTGTGTGTTTGTCTCTCCGATCGTCTGCTGAATCTGAATCTGTGTGTGTTTGTCTCTCCGAGCGTGTGCTGAATCTGTGTGTGTTTGTCTCTCCGAGCGTGTGCTGAATCTGTGTGTGTTTGTCTCTCCGAGCATTTGTGCTGAATCTGTGTGTGTTTGTCTCTCCGAGCATTTGTGCTGAATCTGTGTGTGTTTGTCTCTCCGAGCATTTGTGCTGAATCTGTGTGTGTTTGTCTCTCCGAGCGTCTGCTCAATCGGTGTGTGTTTGTCTCTCCGAGCGTCTGCTGAATCTGAATCTGTGTGTGTTTGTCTCTCCAAGCGTCTGCTGAATCTGTGTGTGTTTGTCTTTCCGAGCGTGTGCTGAATCTGAATCTGTGTGTGTCTGTCTCTCCAAGCGTCTGCTGAATCTGTGTGTTTGTCTCTCCGAGCGTCTGCTCAATCGGTGTGTGTGTTTGTCTCTCCGAGCGTGTGCTGAATCTGAATCTGTGTGTGTTTGTCTCTCTGAGCGTCTGCTCAATCGGTGTGTGTGTTTGTCTCTCCGAGCTTCTGCTGAATCTGAATCTGTGTGTGTTTGTCTCTCCAAGCGTCTGCTGAATCTGAATCTGTGTGTGTTTGTCTCTCCGAGCGTCTGCTGAATCGGTGTGTGTTTGTCTCTCCGAGCGTCTGCTGAATCGGTGTGTGTTTGTCTCTCCGAGCGTCTGCTGAATCGGTGTGTGTTTGTCTCTCCGAGCGTCTGCTGAATCTGTGTGTGTGTGTGTGTCTCTCCGAGCGTCTGCTGAATCTGTGTGTGTCTGTCTCTCCGAGCGTCTGCTGAATCTGTGTGTGTTTGTCTCTCCGAGCGTCTGCTGAATCGGTGTGTGTTTGTCTCTCCGAGCGTCTGCTGAATCGGTGTGTGTTTGTCTCTCCGAGCGTGTGCTGAATCTGAATCGGTGTGTGTTTGTCTCTCCGAGCGTCTGCTGAATCTGTGTGTGTGTGTGTCTCTCCGAGCGTGTGCTGAATCTGTGTGTGTTTGACTCTCAGAGTGTCTGCTGAATCTGTGTGTGTGTCTCTCCGAGCGTGTGCTGAATCTGTGTGTGTCTGTCTCTCCGAGCGTCTGCTGAATCTGTGTGTGTGTGTCTCTCCGAGCGTCTGCTGAATCTGTGTGTGTTTGTCTCTCCGAGCGTGTGCTGAATCTGAATCTCTGTGTGTTTGTCTCTCCGAGCGTCTGCTGAATCGGTGTGTGTTTGTCTCTCCGAGCGTCTGCTGAATCGGTGTGTGTTTGTCTCTCCGAGCGTGTGCTGAATCGGTGTGTGTGTGTCTCTCCGAGCGTCTGCTGAATCTGTGTGTGTTTGTCTCTCCGAGCGTGTGCTGAATCTGTGTGTGTTTGTCTCTCCGAGCGTCTGCTGAATCGGTGTGTGTTTGTCTCACCGAGCGTCTGCTGAATCTGTGTGTGTTTGTCTCTCCGAGCGTGTGCTGAATCGGTGTGTGTTTGTCTCTCCGAGCGTCTGCTGAATCGGTGTGTGTTTGTCTCTCAGAGCGTCTGCTGAATCGGTGTGTGTTTGTCTCTCCGAGCGTGTGCTGAATCGGTGTGTGTTTGTCTCTCCGAGCGTCTGCTGAATCTGAATCTGTGTGTGTTTGTCTCTCCGAGCGTCTGCTGAATCGGTGTGTGTTTGTCTCTCCGAGCGTGTGCTGAATCGGTGTGTGTTTGTCTCTCCGAGCGTGTGCTGAATCGGTGTGTGTTTGTCTCTCCGAGCGTCTGCTGAATCTGAATCTGTGTGTGTTTGTCTCTCCGAGCGTCTGCTGAATCGGTGTGTGTTTGTCTCTTCGAGCGTCTGCTGAATCGGTGTGTGTTTGTCTCTCCGAGCGTGTGCTGAATCGGTGTGTGTGTGTCTCTCAGAGTGTCTGCTGAATCTGTGTGTGTTTGTCTCTCCTAGCGTCTGCTGAATCTGTGTGTGTGTGTCTCTCCGAGCGTCTGCCGAATCTGTGTGTGTTTGTCTCTCCGAGCTTCTGCTGAATCTGTGTGTGTTTGTCTCTCCGAGCGTCTGCTGAATCTGTGTGTGTTTGTCTCTCCGAGTGTCTGCTGAATCTGTGTGTGTTTGTCTCTCCGAGCGTGTGCTGAATCGGTGTGTGTTTGTCTCTCCGAGCGTCTGCTGAATCTGTGTGTGTTTGTCTCTCCGAGCGTGTGCTGAATCGGTGTGTGTTTGTCTCTCCGAGCGTCTGCTGAATCGGTGTGTGTTTGTCTCTCCGAGCGTGTGCTGAATCTGTGTGTGTTTGTCTCTCCGAGCGTCTGCTGAATCTGTGTGTGTTTGTCTCTCTGAGCGTGTGCTGAATCTGAATCTGTGTGTGTTTGTCTCTCAGAGCGTCTGCTGAATCGGTGTGTGTTTGTCTCTCCGAGCGTGTGCTGAATCTGAATCTGTGTGTGTTTGTCTCTCCGAGCGTCTGCTGAATCGGTGTGTGTTTGTCTCTCCGAGCGTCTGCTGAATCGGTGTGTGTTTGTCTCTCCGAGCGTGTGCTGAATCTGTGTGTGTGTGTCTCTCCGAGCGTCTGCTGAATCTGTGTGTTTGTCTCTCCGAGCGTGTGCTGAATCGGTGTGTGTTTGTCTCTCCGAGCGTCTGCTGAATCTGAATCTGTGTGTGTTTGTCTCTCCGAGCGTCTGCTGAATCGGTGTGTGTTTGTCTCTCCGAGCGTCTGCTGAATCTGTGTGTGTTTGTCTCTCCGAGCGTCTGCTGAATCGGTGTGTGTTTGTCTCTCCGAGGGTGTGCTGAATCTGAATCTGTGTGTGTTTGTCTCTCCGAGCGTCTGCTGAATCGGTGTGTGTTTGTCTCTCCGAGCGTCTGCTGAATCGGTGTGTGTTTGTCTCTCCGAGCGTGTGCTGAATCGGTGTGTGTGTGTCTCTCCGAGCGTCTGCTGAATCTGTGTGTGTTTGTCTCTCCGATTCTGTGCTGAATCTGTGTGTGTTTGTCTCTCCAAGCGTGTGCTCAATCGGTGTGTGATTGTCTCTCCGAGCATCTGCTGAATCTGTGTGTGTTTGTCTCTCCGAGCGTCTGCTGAATCTGTGTGTGTTTGTCTCTCTGAGCGTCTGCTGAATCTGTGTGTGTTTGTCTCTCCGAGCGTCTGCTGAATCTGTGTGTGTTTGTCTCTCCGAGCATCTGCTGAATCTGTGTGTGTTTGTCTCTCCGAGCGTCTGCTGAATCTGTGTGTGTCTTTGTGTGTGTTTGTGTCTCTCCGAGCGTGTGCTGAATCTGTGTGAGTTTGTCTCTCCGAGTGTGTGCTGAATCTGAATCTGTGTGTGTTTGTCTCTCCGAGCGTGTGCTGAATCGGTGTGTGTTTGTCTCTCTGAGTGTCTGCTGAATCTGTGTGTGTGTCTCTCCGAGCGTCTGCTGAATCTGTGTGTGTTTGTCTCTCCGAGCATCTGCTGAATCTGTGTGTGTTTGTCTCTCCGAGCGTCTGCTGAATCTGTGTGTGTCTTTGTGTGTGTTTGTGTCTCTCCGAGCGTGTGCTGAATCTGTGTGAGTTTGTCTCTCCGAGCGTGTGCTGAATCTGAATCTGTGTGTGTTTGTCTCTCCGAGCGTCTGCTGAATCGGTGTGTGTTTGTCTCTCCGAGTGTCTGCTGAATCTGTGTGTATCTCCGAGCGTGTGCTGAATCGGTGTGTGTGTTTGTCTCTGCGAGCGACTGCTGAATCTGTGTGTGTGTGTGTCTCTCCGAGCGTATGCTGAATCTGTGTGAGTTTGTCTCTCCGAGCGTCTGCTGAATCTGTGTGTGTTTGTCTCTCCTAGCGTCTCCTGAATCTGTGTCTGTTTGTCTCACCGAGCGTGTGCTGAATCGGTGTTTGTGTTTGTCTCTCCGAGCATCTGCTGAATCTGTGGGTGTTTGTCTCTCCGAGCGTATGCTGAATCTGAATCTGTGTGTGTTTGTCTCTCCGAGCATGTGCTGAATCCGTGTGTGTTTGTCTCTCCGAGCGTGTGCTGAATCTGAATCTGTGTGTGTTTGTCTCTGAGCGTCTGCTGAATCGGTGTGTGTTTGTCTCTCCGAGTGTCTGCTGAACCGGTGTGTGTTTGTCTCTCCGAGCGTGTGCTGAATCGGTGTGTGTGTGTCTCTCCGAGCGTCTGCTGAATCTGTGTGTGTTTGTCTCTCCAAGCGTCTGCTGAATCTTTGTGTGTTTGTCTCTCCGAGCATCTGCTGAATCGGTGTGTGTCTTTGTGTGTGTTTGTGTCTCTCCGAGCGTGTGCTGAATCTGTGTGAGTTTGTCTCTCCGAGTGTGTGCTGAATCTGAATCTGTGTGTGTTTGTCTCTCCGAGCGTGTGCTGAATCGGTGTGTGTTTGTCTCTCCGAGTGTCTGCTGAATCTGTGTGTGTGTGTGTGTATCTCCGAGCGTGTGCTGAATCGGTGTGTGTGTTTGTCTCTGCGAGCGACTGCTGAATCTGTGTGTGTGTGTGTCTCTCCGAGCGTATGCTGAATCTGTGTGAGTTTGTCTCTCCGAGCGTCTGCTGAATCTGTGTGTGTTTGTCTCTCCTAGCGTCTCCTGAATCTGTGTCTGTTTGTCTCTCCGAGCGTCTGCTGAATCTGTGTTTGTCTCACCGAGCGTGTGCTGAATCGGTGTTTGTGTGTGTCTCTGTGTGTGTGTGTCTCTCCGAGCGTGTGCCGAATCTGTGTGTGTTTGTCTCTCCGAGCATCTGCTGAATCTGTGTCTGTTTGTCTCTCCGAGCGTCTGCTGAATCTGAATCTGTGTGTGTTTGTCTCTCCGAGCGTCTGCTGAATCTGAATCTGTGTGTGTTTGTCTCTCCGAGCGTCTGCTGAATCTGTGTGTGTTTGTCTCTCCGAGCGTCTGCTGAATCTGAATCTGTGTGTGTTTGTCTCTCCGAGCGTCTGCTGAATCTGTGTGTGTTTGTCTCTCCGAGTGTCTGCTGAATCTGAATCTGTGTGTGTTTGTCTCTCCGAGCATGTGCTGAATCTGTGTGTGTTTGTCTCTCCTAGCGTCTGCTGAATCTGAATCTGTGTGTGTTTGTCTCTCCGAGCATGTGCTGAATCGGTGTGTGTTTGTCTCTCCGATCGTCTGCTGAATCTGAATCTGTGTGTGTTTGTCTCTCCGAGCGTGTGCTGAATCTGTGTGTGTTTGTCTCTCCGAGTGACTGCTGAATCTGAATCTGTGTGTGTTTGTCTCTCCGAGCATGTGCTGAATCGGTGTGTGTTTGTCTCTCCGATCGTCTGCTGAATCTGAATCTGTGTGTGTTTGTCTCTCCGAGCATGTGCTGAATCGGTGTGTGTTTGTCTCTCCTAGCGTCTGCTGAATCTGAATCTGTGTGTGTTTGTCTCTCCGAGCATGTGCTGAATCGGTGTGTGTTTGTCTCTCCGATCGTCTGCTGAATCTGAATCTGTGTGTGTTTGTCTCTCCGAGCATGTGCTGAATCGGTGTGTGTTTGTCTCTCCGATCGTCTGCTGAATCTGAATCTGTGTGTGTTTGTCTCTCCGAGCGTGTGCTGAATCTGTGTGTGTTTGTCTCTCCGAGCGTGTGCTGAATCTGTGTGTGTTTGTCTCTCCGAGCATTTGTGCTGAATCTGTGTGTGTTTGTCTCTCCGAGCATTTGTGCTGAATCTGTGTGTGTTTGTCTCTCCGAGCATTTGTGCTGAATCTGTGTGTGTTTGTCTCTCCGAGCGTCTGCTCAATCGGTGTGTGTTTGTCTCTCCGAGCGTCTGCTGAATCTGAATCTGTGTGTGTTTGTCTCTCCAAGCGTCTGCTGAATCTGTGTGTGTTTGTCTCTCCGAGCGTCTGCTCAATCGGTGTGTGTTTGTCTCTCCGAGCGTCTGCTGAATCTGAATCTGTGTGTGTCTGTCTCTCCAAGCGTCTGCTGAATCTGTGTGTTTGTCTCTCCGAGCGTCTGCTCAATCGGTGTGTGTGTTTGTCTCTCCGAGCGTGTGCTGAATCTGAATCTGTGTGTGTTTGTCTCTCTGAGCGTCTGCTCAATCGGTGTGTGTGTTTGTCTCTCCGAGCTTCTGCTGAATCTGAATCTGTGTGTGTTTGTCTCTCCAAGCGTCTGCTGAATCTGAATCTGTGTGTGTTTGTCTCTCCGAGCGTCTGCTGAATCGGTGTGTGTTTGTCTCTCCGAGCGTCTGCTGAATCGGTGTGTGTTTGTCTCTCCGAGCGTCTGCTGAATCGGTGTGTGTTTGTCTCTCCGAGCGTCTGCTGAATCTGTGTGTGTGTGTGTGTCTCTCCGAGCGTCTGCTGAATCTGTGTGTGTCTGTCTCTCCGAGCGTCTGCTGAATCTGTGTGTGTTTGTCTCTCCGAGCGTCTGCTGAATCGGTGTGTGTTTGTCTCTCCGAGCGTCTGCTGAATCGGTGTGTGTTTGTCTCTCCGAGCGTGTGCTGAATCTGAATCGGTGTGTGTTTGTCTCTCCGAGCGTCTGCTGAATCTGTGTGTGTGTGTGTCTCTCCGAGCGTGTGCTGAATCTGTGTGTGTTTGACTCTCAGAGTGTCTGCTGAATCTGTGTGTGTGTCTCTCCGAGCGTGTGCTGAATCTGTGTGTGTCTGTCTCTCCGAGCGTCTGCTGAATCTGTGTGTGTGTCTCTCCGAGCGTCTGCTGAATCTGTGTGTGTTTGTCTCTCCGAGCGTGTGCTGAATCTGAATCTCTGTGTGTTTGTCTCTCCGAGCGTCTGCTGAATCGGTGTGTGTTTGTCTCTCCGAGCGTCTGCTGAATCGGTGTGTGTTTGTCTCTCCGAGCGTGTGCTGAATCGGTGTGTGTGTGTCTCTCCGAGCGTCTGCTGAATCTGTGTGTGTTTGTCTCTCCGAGCGTGTGCTGAATCTGTGTGTGTTTGTCTCTCCGAGCGTCTGCTGAATCGGTGTGTGTTTGTCTCACCGAGCGTCTGCTGAATCTGTGTGTGTTTGTCTCTCCGAGCGTGTGCTGAATCGGTGTGTGTTTGTCTCTCCGAGCGTCTGCTGAATCGGTGTGTGTTTGTCTCTCAGAGCGTCTGCTGAATCGGTGTGTGTTTGTCTCTCCGAGCGTGTGCTGAATCGGTGTGTGTTTGTCTCTCCGAGCGTCTGCTGAATCTGAATCTGTGTGTGTTTGTCTCTCCGAGCGTCTGCTGAATCGGTGTGTGTTTGTCTCTCCGAGCGTGTGCTGAATCGGTGTGTGTTTGTCTCTCCGAGCGTGTGCTGAATCGGTGTGTGTTTGTCTCTCCGAGCGTCTGCTGAATCTGAATCTGTGTGTGTTTGTCTCTCCGAGCGTCTGCTGAATCGGTGTGTGTTTGTCTCTTCGAGCGTCTGCTGAATCGGTGTGTGTTTGTCTCTCCGAGCGTGTGCTGAATCGGTGTGTGTGTGTCTCTCAGAGTGTCTGCTGAATCTGTGTGTGTTTGTCTCTCCTAGCGTCTGCTGAATCTGTGTGTGTGTGTCTCTCCGAGCGTCTGCCGAATCTGTGTGTGTTTGTCTCTCCGAGCTTCTGCTGAATCTGTGTGTGTTTGTCTCTCCGAGCGTCTGCTGAATCGGTGTGTGTTTGTCTCTCCGAGCGTCTGCTGAATCTGTGTGTGTGTGTGTGTCTCTCCGAGCGTCTGCTGAATCTGTGTGTGTCTGTCTCTCCGAGCGTCTGCTGAATCTGTGTGTGTTTGTCTCTCCGAGCGTCTGCTGAATCGGTGTGTGTTTGTCTCTCCGAGCGTCTGCTGAATCGGTGTGTGTTTGTCTCTCCGAGCGTGTGCTGAATCTGAATCGGTGTGTGTTTGTCTCTCCGAGCGTCTGCTGAATCTGTGTGTGTGTGTGTCTCTCCGAGCGTGTGCTGAATCTGTGTGTGTTTGACTCTCAGAGTGTCTGCTGAATCTGTGTGTGTGTCTCTCCGAGCGTGTGCTGAATCTGTGTGTGTCTGTCTCTCCGAGCGTCTGCTGAATCTGTGTGTGTGTGTCTCTCCGAGCGTCTGCTGAATCTGTGTGTGTTTGTCTCTCCGAGCGTGTGCTGAATCTGAATCTCTGTGTGTTTGTCTCTCCGAGCGTCTGCTGAATCGGTGTGTGTTTGTCTCTCCGAGCGTGTGCTGAATCGGTGTGTGTGTGTCTCTCCGAGCGTCTGCTGAATCGGTGTGTGTGTGTCTCTCCGAGCGTGTGCTGAATCTGTGTGTGTTTGTCTCTCCGAGCGTCTGCTGAATCGGTGTGTGTTTGTCTCACCGAGCGTCTGCTGAATCTGTGTGTGTTTGTCTCTCCGAGCGTGTGCTGAATCGGTGTGTGTTTGTCTCTCCGAGCGTCTGCTGAATCGGTGTGTGTTTGTCTCTCAGAGCGTCTGCTGAATCGGTGTGTGTTTGTCTCTCCGAGCGTGTGCTGAATCGGTGTGTGTTTGTCTCTCCGAGCGTCTGCTGAATCTGAATCTGTGTGTGTTTGTCTCTCCGAGCGTCTGCTGAATCGGTGTGTGTTTGTCTCTCCGAGCGTGTGCTGAATCGGTGTGTGTTTGTCTCTCCGAGCGTGTGCTGAATCGGTGTGTGTTTGTCTCTCCGAGCGTCTGCTGAATCTGAATCTGTGTGTGTTTGTCTCTCCGAGCGTCTGCTGAATCGGTGTGTGTTTGTCTCTTCGAGCGTCTGCTGAATCGGTGTGTGTTTGTCTCTCCGAGCGTGTGCTGAATCGGTGTGTGTGTGTCTCTCAGAGTGTCTGCTGAATCTGTGTGTGTTTGTCTCTCCTAGCGTCTGCTGAATCTGTGTGTGTGTGTCTCTCCGAGCGTCTGCCGAATCTGTGTGTGTTTGTCTCTCCGAGCTTCTGCTGAATCTGTGTGTGTTTGTCTCTCCGAGCGTCTGCTTAATCTGTGTGTGTTTGTCTCTCCGAGCGTCTGCTGAATCTGTGTGTGTGTGTGTGTCTCTCCGAGCGTCTGCTGAATCTGTGTGTGTCTGTCTCTCCGAGCGTCTGCTGAATCTGTGTGTGTTTGTCTCTCCGAGCGTCTGCTGAATCGGTGTGTGTTTGTCTCTCCGAGCGTCTGCTGAATCGGTGTGTGTTTGTCTCTCCGAGCGTGTGCTGAATCTGAATCGGTGTGTGTTTGTCTCTCCGAGCGTCTGCTGAATCTGTGTGTGTGTGTGTCTCTCCGAGCGTGTGCTGAATCTGTGTGTGTTTGACTCTCAGAGTGTCTGCTGAATCTGTGTGTGTGTCTCTCCGAGCGTGTGCTGAATCTGTGTGTGTCTGTCTCTCCGAGCGTCTGCTGAATCTGTGTGTGTGTGTCTCTCCGAGCGTCTGCTGAATCTGTGTGTGTTTGTCTCTCCGAGCGTGTGCTGAATCTGAATCTCTGTGTGTTTGTCTCTCCGAGCGTCTGCTGAATCGGTGTGTGTTTGTCTCTCCGAGCGTCTGCTGAATCGGTGTGTGTGTGTCTCTCCGAGCGTGTGCTGAATCGGTGTGTGTGTGTCTCTCCGAGCATCTGCTGAATCTGTGTGTGTTTGTCTCTCCGAGCGTGTGCTGAATCTGTGTGTGTTTGTCTCTCCGAGCGTCTGCTGAATCGGTGTGTGTTTGTCTCTCCGAGCGTCTGCTGAATCTGTGTGTGTTTGTCTCTCCGAGCGTGTGCTGAATCGGTGTGTGTTTGTCTCTCCGAGCGTCTGCTGAATCGGTGTGTGTTTGTCTCTCAGAGCGTCTGCTGAATCGGTGTGTGTTTGTCTCTCCGAGCGTGTGCTGAATCGGTGTGTGTTTGTCTCTCCGAGCGTCTGCTGAATCTGAATCTGTGTGTGTTTGTCTCTCCGAGCGTCTGCTGAATCGGTGTGTGTTTGTCTCTCCGAGCGTGTGCTGAATCGGTGTGTGTTTGTCTCTCCGAGCGTCTGCTGAATCTGAATCTGTGTGTGTTTGTCTCTCCGAGCGTCTGCTGAATCTGAATCTGTGTGTGTTTGTCTCTCCGAGCGTCTGCTGAATCGGTGTGTGTTTGTCTCTCCGAGCGTCTGCTGAATCGGTGTGTGTTTGTCTCTCCGAGCGTGTGCTGAATCGTTGTGTGTGTGTCTCTCAGAGCGTCTGCTGAATCTGTGTGTGTTTGTCTCTCCTAGCGTCTGCTGAATCTGTGTGTGTGTGTCTCTCCGAGCGTCTGCCGAATCTGTGTGTGTTTGTCTCTCCGAGCTTCTGCTGAATCTGTGTGTGTTTGTCTCTCCGAGCGTCTGCTGAATCTGTGTGTGTTTGTCTCTCCGAGCGTGTGCTGAATCTGTGTGTGTTTGTCTCTCCGAGCGTCTGCTGAATCTGAATCTGTGTGTTTGTCTCTCCGAGCGTCTGCTGAATCTGAATCTGTGTGTTTGTCTCCCCGAGCGTCTGCTGAATCACTGTGTGTTTGTCTCTCCGAGCGTCTGCTGAATCACTGTGTGTTTGTCTCTCCGAGCGTCTGCTGAATCACTGTGTGTTTGTCTCTCCGAGCGTCTGCTGAATCTGAATCTGTGTGTGTGTGTCTCTCGAGCGTCTGCTGAATCTGTGTGTGTGTCTCTCTGAGCGTCTGCTGAATCTGTGTGTGTGTGTCTCTCCGAGCGTCTGCTGAATCTGTGTGTGTTTGTCTCTCCGAGCTTCTGCCGAATCTGTGTGTGTGTCTCTCCGAGCGTCTGCTGAATCTGTGTGTGTTTGTCTCTCAGAGCGTCTGCTGAATCTGTGTGAGTTTGTCTCTGCGAGCGTCTGCTGAATCTGAATCTGTGTGTTTGTCTCTCCGAGCGTCTGCTGAATCACTGTGTGTTTGTCTCTCCGAGCGTCTGCTGAATCTGTGTGTGTGTCTCTCCGAGCGTCTGCTGAATCTGTGTGTGTTTGTCTCTCCGAGCGTCTGCTGAATCTGTGTGTGTTTGTCTCTCCGAGCGTCTGCTGAATCACTGTGTGTTTGTCTCTCCGAGCGTCTGCTGAATCACTGTGTGTTTGTCTCTTCGAGCGTCTGCTGAATCTGTGTGTGTGTCTCTCCGAGCGTCTGCTGATTCTGTGTGTGTGTCTCTCCGAGCGTCTGCTGAATCACTGTGTGTTTGTCTCTCCGAGCGTCTGCTGAATCACTGTGTGTTTGTCTCTCCGAGCGTCTGCTGAATCTGTGTGTGTGTCTCTCCGAGCATGTGCTGAATCGGTGTGTGTTTGTCTCTCCGATCGTCTGCTGAATCTGAATCTGTGTGTGTTTGTCTCTCCGAGCGTGTGCTGAATCTGTGTGTGTTTGTCTCTCCGATTGACTGCTGAATCTGAATCTGTGTGTGTTTGTCTCTCCGAGCATGTGCTGAATCGGTGTGTGTTTGTCTCTCCGATCGTCTGCTGAATCTGAATCTGTGTGTGTTTGTCTCTCCGAGCATGTGCTGAATCGGTGTGTGTTTGTCTCTCCTAGCGTCTGCTGAATCTGAATCTGTGTGTGTTTGTCTCTCCGAGCATGTGCTGAATCGGTGTGTGTTTGTCTCTCCGATCGTCTGCTGAATCTGAATCTGTGTGTGTTTGTCTCTCCGAGCATGTGCTGAATCGGTGTGTGTTTGTCTCTCCGATCGTCTGCTGAATCTGAATCTGTGTGTGTTTGTCTCTCCGAGCGTGTGCTGAATCTGTGTGTGTTTGTCTCTCCGAGCGTGTGCTGAATCTGTGTGTGTTTGTCTCTCCGAGCATTTGTGCTGAATCTGTGTGTGTTTGTCTCTCCGAGCATTTGTGCTGAATCTGTGTGTGTTTGTCTCTCCGAGCATTTGTGCTGAATCTGTGTGTGTTTGTCTCTCCGAGCGTCTGCTCAATCGGTGTGTGTTTGTCTCTCCGAGCGTCTGCTGAATCTGAATCTGTGTGTGTTTGTCTCTCCAAGCGTCTGCTGAATCTGTGTGTTTGTCTCTCCGAGCGTCTGCTCAATCGGTGTGTGTGTTTGTCTCTCCGAGCGTGTGCTGAATCTGAATCTGTGTGTGTTTGTCTCTCTGAGCGTCTGCTCAATCGGTGTGTGTGTTTGTCTCTCCGAGCTTCTGCTGAATCTGAATCTGTGTGTGTTTGTCTCTCCAAGCGTCTGCTGAATCTGAATCTGTGTGTGTTTGTCTCTCCAAGCGTCTGCTGAATCTGAATCTGTGTGTGTTTGTCTCTCCGAGCGTCTGCTGAATCGGTGTGTGTTTGTCTCTCCGAGCGTCTGCTGAATCGGTGTGTGTTTGTCTCTCCGAGCGTCTGCTGAATCTGTGTGTGTGTGTTTGTCTCTCCGAGCGTCTGCTCAATCGGTGTGTGTTTGTCTCTCCGAGCGTCTGCTGAATCTGAATCTGTGTGTGTTTGTCTCTCCAAGCGTCTGCTGAATCTGTGTGTGTTTGTCTTTCCGAGCGTGTGCTGAATCTGAATCTGTGTGTGTCTGTCTCTCCAAGCGTCTGCTGAATCTGTGTGTTTGTCTCTCCGAGCGTCTGCTCAATCGGTGTGTGTGTTTGTCTCTCCGAGCGTGTGCTGAATCTGAATCTGTGTGTGTTTGTCTCTCTGAGCGTCTGCTCAATCGGTGTGTGTGTTTGTCTCTCCGAGCTTCAGCTGAATCTGAATCTGTGTGTGTTTGTCTCTCCAAGCGTCTGCTGAATCTGAATCTGTGTGTGTTTGTCTCTCCAAGCGTCTGCTGAATCTGAATCTGTGTGTGTTTGTCTCTCCGAGCGTCTGCTGAATCGGTGTGTGTTTGTCTCTCCGAGCGTCTGCTGAATCGGTGTGTGTTTGTCTCTCCGAGCGTCTGCTGAATCTGTGTGTGTGTGTGTGTCTCTCCGAGCGTCTGCTGAATCTGTGTGTGTCTGTCTCTCCGAGCGTCTGCTGAATCTGTGTGTGTTTGTCTCTCCGAGCGTCTGCTGAATCGGTGTGTGTTTGTCTCTCCGAGCGTCTGCTGAATCGGTGTGTGTTTGTCTCTCCGAGCGTGTGCTGAATCTGAATCGGTGTGTGTTTGTCTCTCCGAGCGTCTGCTGAATCTGTGTGTGTGTGTGTCTCTCCGAGCGTGTGCTGAATCTGTGTGTGTTTGACTCTCAGAGTGTCTGCTGAATCTGTGTGTGTGTCTCTCCGAGCGTGTGCTGAATCTGTGTGTGTCTGTCTCTCCGAGCGTCTGCTGAATCTGTGTGTGTGTGTCTCTCCGAGCGTCTGCTGAATCTGTGTGTGTTTGTCTCTCCGAGCGTGTGCTGAATCTGAATCTCTGTGTGTTTGTCTCTCCGAGCGTCTGCTGAATCGGTGTGTGTTTGTCTCTCCGAGCGTCTGCTGAATCGGTGTGTGTTTGTCTCTCCGAGCGTGTGCTGAATCGGTGTGTGTGTGTCTCTCCGAGCGTCTGCTGAATCTGTGTGTGTTTGTCTCTCCGAGCGTGTGCTGAATCTGTGTGTGTTTGTCTCTCCGAGCGTCTGCTGAATCGGTGTGTGTTTGTCTCACCGAGCGTCTGCTGAATCTGTGTGTGTTTGTCTCTCCGAGCGTGTGCTGAATCGGTGTGTGTTTGTCTCTCCGAGCGTCTGCTGAATCGGTGTGTGTTTGTCTCTCAGAGCGTCTGCTGAATCGGTGTGTGTTTGTCTCTCCGAGCGTGTGCTGAATCGGTGTGTGTTTGTCTCTCCGAGCGTCTGCTGAATCTGAATCTGTGTGTGTTTGTCTCTCCGAGCGTCTGCTGAATCGGTGTGTGTTTGTCTCTCCGAGCGTGTGCTGAATCGGTGTGTGTTTGTCTCTCCGAGCGTGTGCTGAATCGGTGTGTGTTTGTCTCTCCGAGCGTCTGCTGAATCTGAATCTGTGTGTGTTTGTCTCTCCGAGCGTCTGCTGAATCGGTGTGTGTTTGTCTCTTCGAGCGTCTGCTGAATCGGTGTGTGTTTGTCTCTCCGAGCGTGTGCTGAATCGGTGTGTGTGTGTCTCTCAGAGCGTCTGCTGAATCTGTGTGTGTTTGTCTCTCCTAGCGTCTGCTGAATCTGTGTGTGTGTGTCTCTCCGAGCGTCTGCCGAATCTGTGTGTGTTTGTCTCTCCGAGCTTCTGCTGAAGCTGTGTGTGTTTGTCTCTCCGAGCGTCTGCTGAATCTGTGTGTGTTTGTCTCTCCGAGCGTCTGCTGAATCTGTGTGTGTGTGTGTGTCTCTCCGAGCGTCTGCTGAATCTGTGTGTGTCTGTCTCTCCGAGCGTCTGCTGAATCTGTGTGTGTTTGTCTCTCCGAGCGTCTGCTGAATCGGTGTGTGTTTGTCTCTCCGAGCGTCTGCTGAATCGGTGTGTGTTTGTCTCTCCGAGCGTGTGCTGAATCTGAATCGGTGTGTGTTTGTCTCTCCGAGCGTCTGCTGAATCTGTGTGTGTGTGTGTCTCTCCGAGCGTGTGCTGAATCTGTGTGTGTTTGACTCTCAGAGTGTCTGCTGAATCTGTGTGTGTGTCTCTCCGAGCGTGTGCTGAATCTGTGTGTGTCTGTCTCTCCGAGCGTCTGCTGAATCTGTGTGTGTCTCTCCGAGCGTCTGCTGAATCTGTGTGTGTTTGTCTCTCCGAGCGTGTGCTGAATCTGAATCTCTGTGTGTTTGTCTCTCCGAGCGTCTGCTGAATCGGTGTGTGTTTGTCTCTCCGAGCGTCTGCTGAATCGGTGTGTGTTTGTCTCTCCGAGCGTGTGCTGAATCGGTGTGTGTGTGTCTCTCCGAGCGTCTGCTGAATCTGTGTGTGTTTGTCTCTCCGAGCGTGTGCCGAATCTGTGTGTGTTTGTCTCTCCGAGCGTCTGCTGAATCGGTGTGTGTTTGTCTCTCCGAGCGTCTGCTGAATCTGTGTGTGTTTGTCTCTCCGAGCGTGTGCTGAATCGGTGTGTGTTTGTCTCTCCGAGCGTCTGCTGAATCGGTGTGTGTTTGTCTCTCAGAGCGTCTGCTGAATCGGTGTGTGTTTGTCTCTCCGAGCGTGTGCTGAATCGGTGTGTGTTTGTCTCTCCGAGCGTCTGCTGAATCTGAATCTGTGTGTGTTTGTCTCTCCGAGCGTCTGCTGAATCGGTGTGTGTTTGTCTCTCCGAGCGTGTGCTGAATCGGTGTGTGTTTGTCTCTCCGAGCGTCTGCTGAATCTGAATCTGTGTGTGTTTGTCTCTCCGAGCGTCTGCTGAATCTGAATCTGTGTGTGTTTGTCTCTCCGAGCGTCTGCTGAATCGGTGTGTGTTTGTCTCTCCGAGCGTCTGCTGAATCGGTGTGTGTTTGTCTCTCCGAGCGTGTGCTGAATCGGTGTGTGTGTGTCTCTCAGAGCGTCTGCTGAATCTGTGTGTGTTTGTCTCTCCTAGCGTCTGCTGAATCTGTGTGTGTGTGTCTCTCCGAGCGTCTGCCGAATCTGTGTGTGTTTGTCTCTCCGAGCTTCTGCTGAATCTGTGTGTGTTTGTCTCTCCGAGCTTCTGCTGAATCTG
This sequence comes from Carassius carassius, assembly GCF_963082965.1. NCBI lineage: Eukaryota > Metazoa > Chordata > Actinopteri > Cypriniformes > Cyprinidae > Carassius > Carassius carassius. The sequence goes on from NC_081804.1 coordinate 21,332,580, forward strand.
TGTGTGTTTGTCTCTCCGAGCGTCTGCTGAATCTGTGTGTGTTTGTCTCTCCGAGCGTGTGCTGAATCTGTGTGTGTTTGTCTCTCCGAGCGTGTGCTGAATCTGAATCTGTGTGTTTGTCTCTCCGAGCGTCTGCTGAATCTGAATCTGTGTGTTTGTCTCCCCGAGCGTCTGCTGAATCACTGTGTGTTTGTCTCTCCGAGCGTCTGCTGAATCACTGTGTGTTTGTCTCTCCGAGCGTCTGCTGAATCACTGTGTGTTTGTCTCTCCGAGCGTCTGCTGAATCTGAATCTGTGTGTGTGTGTCTCTCGAGCGTCTGCTGAATCTGTGTGTGTGTCTCTCTGAGCGTCTGCTGAATCTGTGTGTGTGTGTCTCTCCGAGCGTCTGCTGAATCTGTGTGTGTTTGTCTCTCCGAGCTTCTGCCGAATCTGTGTGTGTGTCTCTCCGAGCGTCTGCTGAATCTGTGTGTGTTTGTCTCTCAGAGCGTCTGCTGAATCTGTGTGAGTTTGTCTCTGCGAGCGTCTGCTGAATCTGAATCTGTGTGTTTGTCTCTCCGAGCGTCTGCTGAATCACTGTGTGTTTGTCTCTCCGAGCGTCTGCTGAATCTGTGTGTGTGTCTCTCCGAGCGTCTGCTGAATCTGTGTGTGTTTGTCTCTCCGAGCGTCTGCTGAATCTGTGTGTGTTTGTCTCTCCGAGCGTCTGCTGAATCACTGTGTGTTTGTCTCTCCGAGCGTCTGCTGAATCACTGTGTGTTTGTCTCTTCGAGCGTCTGCTGAATCTGTGTGTGTGTCTCTCCGAGCGTCTGCTGATTCTGTGTGTGTGTCTCTCCGAGCGTCTGCTGAATCACTGTGTGTTTGTCTCTCCGAGCGTCTGCTGAATCACTGTGTGTTTGTCTCTCCGAGCGTCTGCTGAATCTGTGTGTGTGTCTCTCCGAGCGTCTGCTGAATCTGTGTGTGTGTCTCTCCGAGCGTCTGCTGAATCTGTGTGTGTTTGTCTCTCCGAGCGTCTGCTGAATCTGTGTGTGTTTGTCTCTCCGAGCGTCTGCTGAATCACTGTGTGTTTGTCTCTCCAAGCGTCTGCTGAATCACTGTGTGTTTGTCTCTCCGAGCGTCTGCTGAATCTGTGTGTGTGTGTCTCTCCGAGCGTCTGCTGAATCGGTGTGTGTTAGTCTCTCCGAGCGGCTGTTGAATCTGTGTGTGTTAGTCTCTCCGAGCGTCTGCTGAATCTGTGTGTGTTTGTCTCTCCGAGCGTCTGCTGAATCTGTGTGTGTGTCTCTCCGAGCGTCTGCTGAATCTGTGTATTTGTCTCTCCGAGCGTGTGCTGAATCGGTGTGTGTTTGTCTCTCCAAGCGTCTGCTGAATCTGTGTGTGTTTGTCTCTCCGAGCGTCTGCTGAATCTGTGTGTGTTTGCCTCTCCGAGCGTCTGCTAAATCTGTGTGTGTTTGTCTCTCCGAGCGTCTGCCGAATCTGTGTGTGTGTGTCTCTCCGAGCGTCTGCCGAATCTGTGTGTGTTTGTCTCTCCGAGCGTCTGCCGAATCTGTGTGTGTGTCTCTCCGAGCGTCTGCTGAATCTGTGTGTGTTTGTCTCTCCGAGCGTCTGCTGAATCTGTGTGTGTTTGTCTCTCCGAGCGTCTGCTGAATCTGTGTGTGTTTGTCTCTCCGAGCGTCTGAATCTGTGTGTGTTTGTCTCTCCGAGCGTCTGCTGAATCTGTGTGTGTTTGTCTCTCCGAGCGTCTGCTGAATCTGAATCTGTGTGTTTGTCTCTCCGAGCGTCTGCTGAATCTGTGTGTGTTTATCTCTCAGAGCGTCTGCTGAATCTGTGTGAGTTTGTCTCTGCGAGCGTCTGCTGAATCTGAATCTGTGTGTTTGTCTCTCCGAGCGTCTGCTGAATCTGTGTGTGTTTGTCTCTCCGAGCGTCTGCCGAATCTGAATCTGTGTGTTTGTCTCTCAGAGCGTCTGCTGAATCTGTGTGTGTTTGTCTCTCCGAGCGTCTGCTGAATCTGAATCTGTGTGTTTGTCTCTCCGAGCGTCTGCTGAATCTGTGTGTGTTTGTCTCTCAGAGCGTCTGCTGAATCTGTGTGAGTTTGTCTCTGCGAGCGTCTGCTGAATCTGAATCTGTGTGTGTGTCTCTCCGAGCGTCTGCCGAATCTGTGTGTGTTTGTCTCTCCGAGCGTCTGCCGAATCTGTGTGTTTGTCTCTCCGAGCGTCTGCTGAATCTGTGTGTGTTTGTCTCTCAGAGCGTCTGCTGAATCTGTGTGAGTTTGTCTCTGCGAGCGTCTGCTGAATCTGAATCTGTGTGTTTGTCTCTCCGAGCGTCTGCTGAATCTGTGTGTGTGTCTCTCCGAGCGTCTGCTGAATCTGTGTGTGTTTGTCTCTCCGAGCGTCTGCTGAATCTGTATGTGTGTCTCTCCGAGCGTCTGCCGAATCTGTGTGTGTTTGTCTCTCCGAGCGTCTGCCGAATCTGTGTGTGTTTGTCTCTCCGAGCGTCTGCTGAATCTGTGTGTGTTTGTCTCTCCGAGCGTCTGCTGAATCTGTGTGTGTTTGTCTCTCAGAGCGTCTGCTGAATCTGTGTGAGTTTGTCTCTGCGAGCGTCTGCTGAATCTGAATCTGTGTGTTTGTCTCTCCGAGCGTCTGCCGAATCTGTGTGTGTTTGTCTCTCCGAGCGTCTGCTGAATCTGTGTGTGTTTGTCTCTCAGAGCGTCTGCTGAATCTGTGTGAGTTTGTCTCTGCGAGCGTCTGCTGAATCTGAATCTGTGTGTTTGTCTCTCCGAGCGTCTGCTGAATCTGTGTGTGTTTGTCTCTCCGAGCGTCTGCCGAATCTGAATCTGTGTGTTTGTCTCTCAGAGCGTCTGCTGAATCTGTGTGTGTTTGTCTCTCCGAGCGTCTGCTGAATCTGAATCTGTGTGTTTGTCTCTCCGAGCGTCTGCTGAATCTGTGTGTGTTTGTCTCTCAGAGCGTCTGCTGAATCTGTGTGAGTTTGTCTCTGCGAGCGTCTGCTGAATCTGAATCTGTGTGTGTGTCTCTCCGAGCGTCTGCCGAATCTGTGTGTGTTTGTCTCTCCGAGCGTCTGCCGAATCTGTGTGTTTGTCTCTCCGAGCGTCTGCTGAATCTGTGTGTGTTTGTCTCTCAGAGCGTCTGCTGAATCTGTGTGAGTTTGTCTCTGCGAGCGTCTGCTGAATCTGAATCTGTGTGTTTGTCTCTCCGAGCGTCTGCTGAATCTGTGTGTGTGTCTCTCCGAGCGTCTGCTGAATCTGTGTGTGTGTCTCTCCGAGCGTCTGCTGAATCTGTGTGTGTGTGTCTCTCCGAGCGTCTGCTGAATCTGTGTGTGTTTGTCTCTCCGAGCGTCTGCTGAATCTGTATGTGTGTCTCTCCGAGCGTCTGCCGAATCTGTGTGTGTTTGTCTCTCCGAGCGTCTGCCGAATCTGTGTGTGTTTGTCTCTCCGAGCGTCTGCTGAATCTGTGTGTGTTTGTCTCTCAGTGCGTCTTCTGAATCTGTGTGAGTTTGTCTCTGCGAGCGTCTGCTGAATCTGAATCTGTGTGTTTGTCTCTCCGAGCGTCTGCTGAATCACTGTGTGTTTGTCTCTCCGAGCGTCTGCTGAATCTGTGTGTGTGTCTCTCCGAGCGTCTGCTGAATCTGTGTGTGTTTGTCTCTCCGAGCGTCTGCTGAATCTGTGTGTGTTTGTCTCTCCGAGCGTCTGCTGAATCTGAATCTGTGTGTTTGTCTCCCCGAGCGTCTGCTGAATCACTGTGTGTTTGTCTCTCCGAGCGTCTGCTGAATCTGTGTGTGTGTCTCTCCGAGCGTCTGCTGAATCTGTGTGTGTGTCTCTCCGAGCGTCTGCTGAATCTGTGTGTGTTTGTCTCTCCGAGCGTCTGCTGAATCACTGTGTGTTTGTCTCTCCGAGCGTCTGCTGAATCACTGTGTGTTTGTCTCTCCGAGCGTCTGCTGAATCTGTGTGTGTGTCTCTCCGAGCGTCTGCTGAATCTGTGTGTGTGTTTGTCTCTCCGAGCGTCTGCTGAATCGGTGTGTGTTAGTCTCTCCGAGCGTCTGTTGAATCTGTGTGTGTTAGTCTCTCCGAGCGTCTGCTGAATCTGTGTGTGTTTGTCTCTCCGAGCGTCTGCTGAATCGGTGTGTGTGTGTGTCTCTCCGAGCGTCTGCTGAATCGGTGTGTGTGTGTGTCTCTCCGAGCGTCTGCTGAATCGTTGTGTGTGTGTGTCTCTCCGAGCGTCTGCTGAATCTGTGTGTGTTTGTGTCTCCGAGCGTGTGCTGAATCGGTGTGTGTTTGTCTCTCCGAGCGTCTGCTGAATCGGTGTGTGTTAGTCTCTCCGAGCGTCTGCTGAATCTGTGTGTGTTAGTCTCTCCGAGCGTCTGCTGAATCTGTGTGTGTTTGTCTCTCCGAGCGTCTGCTGAATCTGTGTGTGTTTGTCTCTCCGAGCGTCTGCTGAATCTGTGTGTTTGTCTCTCCGAGCGTCTGCTGAATCTGTGTGTGTTTGTCTCTCCGAGCGTCTGCTGAATCTGTGTGTGTTTGTCTCTCCGAGCATTTGTGCTGAATCTGTGTGTGTTTGTCTCTCCGAGCGTGTGCTGAATCTGAATCTGTGTGTCTGTCTCTCCGAGCGTCTGCTGAATCGGTGTGTGTTAGTCTCTCCGAGCGTCTGTTGAATCTGTGTGTGTTAGTCTCTCCGAGCGTCTGCTGAATCTGTGTGTGTTTGTCTCTACGAGCGTCTGCTGAATCTGTGTGTTTGTTTGTCTCTCAGAGCGTCTGCTGAATCGGTGTGTGTGTGTGTCTCTCCGAGCGTCTGCTGAATCGTTGTGTGTGTGTGTCTCTCCGAGCGTCTGCTGAATCTGTGTGTGTTTGTGTCTCCGAGCGTGTGCTGAATCGGTGTGTGTTTGTCTCTCCGAGCGTCTGCTGAATCGGTGTGTGTTAGTCTCTCCGAGCGTCTGCTGAATCTGTGTGTGTTAGTCTCTCCGAGCGTCTGCTGAATCTGTGTGTGTTTGTCTCTCCGAGCGTCTGCTGAATCTGTGTGTGTTTGTCTCTCCGAGCGTCTGCTGAATCTGTGTGTTTTTCTCTCCGAGCGTCTGCTGAATCTGTGTGTGTTTGTCTCTCCGAGCATCTGCTGAATCTGTGTGTGTTTGTCTCTCCGAGCATTTGTGCTGAATCTGTGTGTGTTTGTCTCTCCGAGCGTGTGCTGAATCTGAATCTGTGTGTCTGTCTCTCCAAGCGTCTGCTGAATCTGTGTGTGTTTGTCTCTCCGAGCGTGTGCTGAATCTGAATCTGTGTGTGTTTGTCTCTCTGAGCGTCTGCTGAATCGGTGTGTGTTTGTCTCTCCGAGCGTCTGCTGAATCTGTGTGTGTTTGTCTCTCCGAGCGTGTGCTGAATCTGAATCTGTGTGTGTTTGTCTCTCCGAGCATCTGCTGAATCGGTGTGTGTTTGTCTCTCCGAGCGTCTGCTGAATCGGTGTGTGTTTGTCTCTCCGAGCGTCTGCTGAATCTGTGTGTGTGTCTCTCCGAGCGTCTGCTGAATCTGTGTGTGTGTCTCTCCGAGCGTGTGCTGAATCGGTGTGTGATTGTCTCTCCGAGCGTCTGCTGAATCTGTGTGTGTTTGTCTCTCCGAGCGTCTGCTGAATCTGTGTGTGTTTGTCTCTCCGAGCATCTGCTGAATCTGTGTGTGTTTGTCTCTCCGAGCGTCTGCTGAATCTGTGTGTGTCTTTGTGTGTGTTTGTGTCTCTCCGAGCGTGTGCTGAATCTGTGTGAGTTTGTCTCTCCGAGTGTGTGCTGAATCTGAATCTGTGTGTGTTTGTCTCTCCGAGCGTGTGCTGAATCGGTGTGTGTTTGTCTCTCTGAGTGTCTGCTGAATCTGTGTGTGTTTGTCTCTCCGAGCGTCTGCTGAATCACTGTGTGTTTGTCTCTCCGAGCGTCTGCTGAATCACTGTGTGTTTGTCTCTCCGAGCGTCTGCTGAATCTGTGTGTGTGTCTCTCCGAGCGTCTGCTGAATCTGTGTGTGTGTTTGTCTCTCCGAGCGTCTGCTGAATCGGTGTGTGTTAGTCTCTCCGAGCGTCTGTTGAATCTGTGTGTGTTAGTCTCTCCGAGCGTCTGCTGAATCTGTGTGTGTTTGTCTCTCCGAGCGTCTGCTGAATCGGTGTGTGTGTGTGTCTCTCCGAGCGTCTGCTGAATCGGTGTGTGTGTGTGTCTCTCCGAGCGTCTGCTGAATCGTTGTGTGTGTGTGTCTCTCCGAGCGTCTGCTGAATCTGTGTGTGTTTGTGTCTCCGAGCGTGTGCTGAATCGGTGTGTGTTTGTCTCTCCGAGCGTCTGCTGAATCGGTGTGTGTTAGTCTCTCCGAGCGTCTGCTGAATCTGTGTGTGTTAGTCTCTCCGAGCGTCTGCTGAATCTGTGTGTGTTTGTCTCTCCGAGCGTCTGCTGAATCTGTGTGTGTTTGTCTCTCCGAGCGTCTGCTGAATCTGTGTGTTTGTCTCTCCGAGCGTCTGCTGAATCTGTGTGTGTTTGTCTCTCCGAGCGTCTGCTGAATCTGTGTGTGTTTGTCTCTCCGAGCATTTGTGCTGAATCTGTGTGTGTTTGTCTCTCCGAGCGTGTGCTGAATCTGAATCTGTGTGTCTGTCTCTCCGAGCGTCTGCTGAATCGGTGTGTGTTAGTCTCTCCGAGCGTCTGTTGAATCTGTGTGTGTTAGTCTCTCCGAGCGTCTGCTGAATCTGTGTGTGTTTGTCTCTACGAGCGTCTGCTGAATCTGTGTGTTTGTTTGTCTCTCCGAGCGTCTGCTGAATCGGTGTGTGTGTGTGTCTCTCCGAGCGTCTGCTGAATCGTTGTGTGTGTGTGTCTCTCCGAGCGTCTGCTGAATCTGTGTGTGTTTGTGTCTCCGAGCGTGTGCTGAATCGGTGTGTGTTTGTCTCTCCGAGCGTCTGCTGAATCGGTGTGTGTTAGTCTCTCCGAGCGTCTGCTGAATCTGTGTGTGTTAGTCTCTCCGAGCGTCTGCTGAATCTGTGTGTGTTTGTCTCTCCGAGCGTCTGCTGAATCTGTGTGTGTTTGTCTCTCCGAGCGTCTGCTGAATCTGTGTGTTTTTCTCTCCGAGCGTCTGCTGAATCTGTGTGTGTTTGTCTCTCCGAGCATCTGCTGAATCTGTGTGTGTTTGTCTCTCCGAGCATTTGTGCTGAATCTGTGTGTGTTTGTCTCTCCGAGCGTGTGCTGAATCTGAATCTGTGTGTCTGTCTCTCCAAGCGTCTGCTGAATCTGTGTGTGTTTGTCTCTCCGAGCGTGTGCTGAATCTGAATCTGTGTGTGTTTGTCTCTCTGAGCGTCTGCTGAATCGGTGTGTGTTTGTCTCTCCGAGCGTCTGCTGAATCTGTGTGTGTTTGTCTCTCCGAGCGTGTGCTGAATCTGAATCTGTGTGTGTTTGTCTCTCCGAGCATCTGCTGAATCGGTGTGTGTTTGTCTCTCCGAGCGTCTGCTGAATCGGTGTGTGTTTGTCTCTCCGAGCGTCTGCTGAATCTGTGTGTGTGTCTCTCCGAGCGTCTGCTGAATCTGTGTGTGTGTCTCTCCGAGCGTGTGCTGAATCGGTGTGTGATTGTCTCTCCGAGCGTCTGCTGAATCTGTGTGTGTTTGTCTCTCCGAGCGTCTGCTGAATCTGTGTGTGTTTGTCTCTCCGAGCATCTGCTGAATCTGTGTGTGTTTGTCTCTCCGAGCGTCTGCTGAATCTGTGTGTGTCTTTGTGTGTGTTTGTGTCTCTCCGAGCGTGTGCTGAATCTGTGTGAGTTTGTCTCTCCGAGTGTGTGCTGGATCTGAATCTGTGTGTGTTTGTCTCTCCGAGCGTGTGCTGAATCGGTGTGTGTTTGTCTCTCTGAGTGTCTGCTGAATCTGTGTGTGTTTGTCTCTCCGAGCATCTGCTGAATCTGTGTGTGTTTGTCTCTCCGAGCGTCTGCTGAATCTGTGTGTGTCTTTGTTTGTGTGTCTCCGAGCGTGTGCTGAATCTGTGTGAGTTTGTCTCTCCGAGTGTGTGCTGAATCTGAATCTGTGTGTGTTTGTCTCTCCGAGTGTCTGCTGAATCTGTGTGTGTTTGTCTCTCCGAGCGTGTGCTGAATCGGTGTGAGTTTGTCTCTCCGAGTGTGTGCTGAATCTGAATCTGTGTGTGTGTGTCTCTCCGAGCGTCTGCTGAATCTGTGTGTATTTGTCTCTCCGAGTGTCTGCTGAATCTGTGTGTGTTTGTCTCTCCGAGCGTCTGCTGAATCTGAATCTGTGTGTGTGTGTCTCTCGAGCGTCTGCTGAATCTGTGTGTGTGTCTCTCCGAGCGTGTGCTGAATCGGTGTGTGATTGTCTCTCCGAGCGTCTGCTGAACCTGTGTGTGTTTGTCTCTCCGAGCATCTGCTGAATCTGTGTGTGTTTGTCTCTCCGACCGTCTGCTGAATCTGTGTGTGTCTTTGTGTGTGTTTGTGTCTCTCCGAGCGTGTGCTGAATCTGTGTGAGTTTGTCTCTCCGAGTGTGTGCTGAATCTGAATCTGTGTGTGTTTGTCTCTCCGAGCGTGTGCTGAATCGGTGTGTGTTTGTCTCTCTGAGTGTCTGCTGAATCTGTGTGTGTTTGTCTCTCCGAGCATCTGCTGAATCTGTGTGTGTTTGTCTCTCCGAGCGTCTGCTGAATCTGTGTGTGTCTTTGTGTGTGTTTGTGTGTCTCCGAGCGTGTGCTGAATCTGTGTGAGTTTGTCTCTCCGAGTGTGTGCTGAATCTGAATCTGTGTGTGTGTGTCTCTCCGAGCGTCTGCTGAATCTGTGTGTGTTTGTCTCTCCGAGCGTGTGCTGAATCGGTGTGTGTTTGTCTCTCCGAGTGTCTGCTGAATCTGTGTGTGTGTGTGTGTGTGTATCTCCGAGCGTGTGCTGAATCGGTGTGTGTGTTTGTCTCTGCGAGCGACTGCTGAATCTGTGTGTGTGTGTGTCTCTCCGAGCGTATGCTGAATCTTTGTGAGTTTGTCTCTCCGAGCGTCTGCTGAATCTGTGTGTGTTTGTCTCTCCGAGCATCTGCTGAATCTGTGTCTGTTTGTCTCTCCGAGCGTCTGCTGAATCTGAATCTGTTTGTGTTAGTCTCTCCGAGCATGTGCTGAATCGGTGTGTGTTTGTCTCTCCGAGCGTCTGCTGAATCGGTGTGTGTTTGTCTCTCCGAGCGTCTGCTGAATCGGTGTGTGTTTGTCTCTCCGAGTGTCTGCTGAATCGGTGTGTGTTTGTCTCTCCGAGCGTGTGCTGAATCGGTGTGTGTTTGTCTCTCCGAGCGTGTGCTGAATCGGTGTGTGTGTGTCTCTCCGAGTGTCTGCTGAATCTGTGTGTGTTTGTCTCTCCGAGCGTCTGCTGAATCTGAATCTGTTTGTGTTAGTCTCTCCGAGCATGTGCTGAATCGGTGTGTGTTTGTCTCTCCGAGCGTCTGCTGAATCGGTGTGTGTTTGTCTCTCCGAGCGTCTGCTGAATCGGTGTGTGTTTGTCTCTCCGAGTGTCTGCTGAATCGGTGTGTGTTTGTCTCTCCGAGCGTGTGCTGAATCGGTGTGTGTTTGTCTCTCCGAGCGTGTGCTGAATCGGTGTGTGTGTGTCTCTCCGAGTGTCTGCTGAATCTGTGTGTGTTTGTCTCTCCGAGCGTGTGCTGAATCTGTGTGTGTTTGTCTCTCCAAGCGTGTGCTGAATCGGTGTGTGATTGTCTCTCCGAGCGTCTGCTGAATCTGTGTGTGTTAGTCTCTCCGAGCGTCTGCTGAATCTGTGTGTGTGTCTCTCTGAGCGTCTGCTGAATCTTTGTGTGTTTGTCTCTCCGAGCATCTGCTGAATCTGTGTGTGTTTGTCTCTCCGAGCGTCTGCTGAATCTGTGTGTGTCTTTGTGTGTGTTTGTGTCTCTCCGAGCGTGTGCTGAATCTGTGTGAGTTTGTCTCTCCGAGTGTGTGCTGAATCTGAATCTGTGTGTGTTTGTCTCTCCGAGCGTGTGCTGAATCGGTTTGTGTTTGCCCCCCCGAGTGTCTGCTGAATCTGTGTGTGTGTGTGTGTATCTCCGAGCGTCTGCTGAATCTGTGTGTGTTAGTCTCTCCGAGCGTCTGCTGAATCTGTGTGTGTGTCTCTCTGAGCGTCTGCTGAATCTCTGTGTGTTTGTCTCTCCGAGCATCTGCTGAATCTGTGTCTGTTTGTCTCTCCGAGCGTCTGCTGAATCTGAATCTGTGTGTGTTTGTCTCTCCGAGCGTGTGCTGAATCTGTGTGTGTTTGTCTCTCTGAGCATTTGTGCTGAATCTGTGTGTGTTTGTCTCTCCGAGCATTTGTGCTGAATCTGTGTGTGTTTGTCTCTCCGAGCATTTGTGCTGAATCTGTGTGTGTTTGTCTCTCCGAGCGTCTGCTCAATCGGTGTGTGTTTGTCTCTCCGAGCGTCTGCTGAATCTGAATCTGTGTGTGTTTGTCTCTCCAAGCGTCTGCTGAATCTGTGTGTGTTTGTCTCTCCGAGCGTGTGCTGAAACTGAATCTGTGTGTGTCTGTCTCTCCAAGCGTCTGCTGAATCTGTGTGTGTTTGTCTCTCCGAGCGTGTGCTGAATCTGAATCTGTGTGTGTTTGTCTCTCTGAGCGTCTGCTCAATCGGTGTGTGTTTGTCTCTCCGAGCTTCTGCTGAATCTGAATCTTTGTGTTTGTCTCTCCGAGCGTCTGCTGAATCGGTGTGTGTTTGTCTCTCCGAGCGTCTGCTGAATCGGTGTGTGTTTGTCTCTCCGAGCGTGTGCTGAATCGGTGTGTGTTTGTCTCTCCGAGCGTCTGCTGAATCGGTGTGTGTTTGTCTCTCCGAGCGTCTGCTGAATCTGTGTGTGTGTGTCTCTCCGAGCGTGTGCTGAATCGGTGTATGTTTGTCTCTCCGAGCGTGTGCTGAATCTGAATCTGTGTGTGTGTCTCTCCGAGCGTGTGCTGAATCTGTGTGTGTTTGTCTCTCCGAGCGTCTGCTGAATCTGTGTGTGTGTGTCTCTCCGAGCGTGTGCTGATTCGGTTTGTGTTTGTCTCTCCGAGTGTCTGCTGAATCTGTGTGTGTGTGTGTGTATCTCCGAGCGTGTGCTGAATCGGTTTGTGTGTTTGTCTCTGCGAGCGACTGCTGAATCTGTGTGTGTTTGTCTCTCCTAGCGTCTCCTGAATCTGTGTCTGTTTGTCTCTCCGAGCGTCTGCTGAATCTCTGTGTGTTTGTCTCTCCGAGCATCTGCTGAATCTGTGTGTGTTTGTCTCTCCGATCGTCTGCTGAATCTGAATCTGTGTGTGTTTGTCTCTCCGAGCGTGTGCTGAATCTGTGTGTGTTTGTCTCTCTGAGCATTTGTGCTGAATCTGTGTGTGTTTGTCTCTCCGAGCATTTGTGCTGAATCTGTGTGTGTTTGTCTCTCCGAGCATTTGTGCTGAATCTGTGTGTGTTTGTCTCTCCGAGCGTCTGCTCAATCGGTGTGTGTTTGTCTCTCCGAGCGTCTGCTGAATCTGAATCTGTGTGTGTTTGTCTCTCCAAGCGTCTGCTGAATCTGTGTGTGTTTGTCTCTCCGAGCGTGTGCTGAAACTGAATCTGTGTGTGTCTGTCTCTCCAAGCGTCTGCTGAATCTGTGTGTGTTTGTCTCTCCGAGCGTGTGCTGAATCTGAATCTGTGTGTGTTTGTCTCTCTGAGCGTCTGCTCAATCGGTGTGTGTTTGTCTCTCCGAGCTTCTGCTGAATCTGAATCTGTGTGTGTTTGTCTCTCCAAGCGTCTGCTGAATCTGAATCTTTGTGTTTGTCTCTCCGAGCGTCTGCTGAATCGGTGTGTGTTTGTCTCTCCGAGCGTCTGCTGAATCGGTGTGTGTTTGTCTCTCCGAGCGTGTGCTGAATCGGTGTGTGTTTGTCTCTCCGAGCGTCTGCTGAATCGGTGTGTGTTTGTCTCTCCGAGCGTCTGCTGAATCTGTGTGTGTGTGTCTCTCCGAGCGTGTGCTGAATCGGTGTATGTTTGTCTCTCCGAGCGTGTGCTGAATCTGAATCTGTGTGTGTGTCTCTCCGAGCGTGTGCTGAATCTGTGTGTGTTTGTCTCTCCGAGCGTCTGCTGAATCTGTGTGTGTGTGTCTCTCCGAGCGTCTGCTGAATCTGTGTGTGTTTGTCTCTCCGAGCGTCTGCTAAATCGGTGTTTGTGTGTCTCTCCGAGCGTCTGCTGAATCTGTGTGTGTTTGTCTCTCCGAGCGTGTGCTGAATCGGTGTGTGTTTGTCTCTCCGAGCGTCTGCTGAATCTGTGTGTGTTTGTCTCTCCAAGCGTCTGCTGAATCTGAATCTGTGTGTGTTTGTCTCTCCGAGCGTCTGCTGAATCGGTGTGTGTTTGTCTCTCCGAGCGTCTGCTGAATCTGTGTGTGTTTGTCTCTCCGAGCGTCTGCTGAATCTGTGTGTGTTTGTCTCTCCGAGCGTCTGCTGAATCTGTGTGTGTTTGTCTCTCCGAGCGTCTGCTGAATCTGTGTGTGTTTGTCTCTCCGAGCGTCTGCTGAATCTGTGTGTTTGTCTCTCCGAGCGTCTGCTGAATCTGTGTGTGTTTGTCTCTCCGAGCGTCTGCTGAATCTGTGTGTGTTTGTCTCTCCGAGCATTTGTGCTGAATCTGTGTGTGTTTGTCTCTCCGAGCGTGTGCTGAATCTGAATCTGTGTGTCTGTCTCTCCAAGCGTCTGCTGAATCTGTGTGTGTTTGTCTCTCCGAGCGTGTGCTGAATCTGAATCTGTGTGTGTTTGTCTCTCTGAGCGTCTGCTCAATCGGTGTGTGTTTGTCTCTCCGAGCTTCTGCTGAATCTGAATCTGTGTGTGTTTGTCTCTCCAAGCGTCTGCTGAATCTGAATCTGTGTGTGTTTGTCTCTCCGAGCGTCTGCTGAATCGGTGTGTGTTTGTCTCTCCGAGCGTCTGCTGAATCGGTGTGTGTTTGTCTCTCCGAGCGTGTGCTGAATCGGTGTGTGTGTGTCTCTCCGAGCGTCTGCTGAATCTGTATGTGTTTGTCTCTCCGAGCGTGTGCTGAATCGGTGTGTGTTTGTCTCTCCGAGTGTCTGCTGAATCTGTGTGTGTGTGTGTGTGTGTGTGTGTATCTCCGAGCGTGTGCTGAATCGGTGTGTGTGTTTGTCTCTGCGAGCGACTGCTGAATCTGTGTGTGTGTGTGTCTCTCCGAGCGTATGCTGAATCTTTGTGAGTTTGTCTCTCCGAGCGTCTGCTGAATCTGTGTGTGTTTGTCTCTCCTAGCGTCTCCTGAATCTGTGTCTGTTTGTCTCACCGAGCGTGTGCTGAATCGGTGTTTGTGTTTGTCTCTCCGAGCGTGTGCCGAATCTGTGTGTGTTTGTCTCTCCGAGCATCTGCTGAATCTGTGTCTGTTTGTCTCTCCGAGCGTCTGCTGAATCTGAATCTGTTTGTGTTAGTCTCTCCGAGCATGTGCTGAATCGGTGTGTGTTTGTCTCTCCGAGCGTCTGCTGAATCGGTGTGTGTTTGTCTCTCCGAGCGTCTGCTGAATCGGTGTGTGTTTGTCTCTCCGAGTGTCTGCTGAATCGGTGTGTGTTTGTCTCTCCGAGCGTGTGCTGAATCGGTGTGTGTTTGTCTCTCCGAGCGTGTGCTGAATCGGTGTGTGTGTGTCTCTCCGAGTGTCTGCTGAATCTGTGTGTGTTTGTCTCTCCGAGCGTGTGCTGAATCTGTGTGTGTTTGTCTCTCCAAGCGTGTGCTGAATCGGTGTGTGATTGTCTCTCCGAGCGTCTGCTGAATCTGTGTGTGTTAGTCTCTCCGAGCGTCTGCTGAATCTGTGTGTGTGTCTCTCTGAGCGTCTGCTGAATCTTTGTGTGTTTGTCTCTCCGAGCATCTGCTGAATCTGTGTGTGTTTGTCTCTCTGAGCGTCTGCTGAATCTGTGTGTGTCTTTGTGTGTGTTTGTGTCTCTCCGAGCGTGTGCTGAATCTGTGTGAGTTTGTCTCTCCGAGTGTGTGCTGAATCTGAATCTGTGTGTGTTTGTCTCTCCGAGCGTGTGCTGAATCGGTTTGTGTTTGCCCCCCCGAGTGTCTGCTGAATCTGTGTGTGTGTGTGTGTATCTCCGAGCGTGTGCTGAATCGGTTTGTGTGTTTGTCTCTGCGAGCGACTGCTGAATCTGTGTGTTTGTCTCTCCTAGCGTCTCCTGAATCTGTGTCTGTTTGTCTCTCCGAGCGTCTGCTGAATCTCTGTGTGTTTGTCTCTCCGAGCATCTGCTGAATCTGTGTCTGTTTGTCTCTCCGAGCGTCTGCTGAATCTGAATCTGTGTGTGTTTGTCTCTCCGAGCGTGTGCTGAATCTGTGTGTGTTTGTCTCTCTGAGCATTTGTGCTGAATCTGTGTGTGTTTGTCTCTCCGAGCATTTGTGCTGAATCTGTGTGTGTTTGTCTCTCCGAGCATTTGTGCTGAATCTGTGTGTGTTTGTCTCTCCGAGCGTCTGCTCAATCGGTGTGTGTTTGTCTCTCCGAGCGTCTGCTGAATCTGAATCTGTGTGTGTTTGTCTCTCCAAGCGTCTGCTGAATCTGTGTGTGTTTGTCTCTCCGAGCGTGTGCTGAAACTGAATCTGTGTGTGTCTGTCTCTCCAAGCGTCTGCTGAATCTGTGTGTGTTTGTCTCTCCGAGCGTGTGCTGAATCTGAATCTGTGTGTGTTTGTCTCTCTGAGCGTCTGCTCAATCGGTGTGTGTTTGTCTCTCCGAGCTTCTGCTGAATCTGAATCTTTGTGTTTGTCTCTCCGAGCGTCTGCTGAATCGGTGTGTGTTTGTCTCTCCGAGCGTCTGCTGAATCGGTGTGTGTTTGTCTCTCCGAGCGTGTGCTGAATCGGTGTGTGTTTGTCTCTCCGAGCGTCTGCTGAATCGGTGTGTGTTTGTCTCTCCGAGCGTCTGCTGAATCTGTGTGTGTGTGTCTCTCCGAGCGTGTGCTGAATCGGTGTATGTTTGTCTCTCCGAGCGTGTGCTGAATCTGAATCTGTGTGTGTGTCTCTCCGAGCGTGTGCTGAATCTGTGTGTGTTTGTCTCTCCGAGCGTCTGCTGAATCTGTGTGTGTGTGTCTCTCCGAGCGTGTGCTGAATCGGTTTGTGTTTGTCTCTCCGAGTGTCTGCTGAATCTGTGTGTGTGTGTGTGTATCTCCGAGCGTGTGCTGAATCGGTTTGTGTGTTTGTCTCTGCGAGCGACTGCTGAATCTGTGTGTGTTTGTCTCTCCTAGCGTCTCCTGAATCTGTGTCTGTTTGTCTCTCCGAGCGTCTGCTGAATCTCTGTGTGTTTGTCTCTCCGAGCATCTGCTGAATCTGTGTGTGTTTGTCTCTCCGATCGTCTGCTGAATCTGAATCTGTGTGTGTTTGTCTCTCCGAGCGTGTGCTGAATCTGTGTGTGTTTGTCTCTCTGAGCATTTGTGCTGAATCTGTGTGTGTTTGTCTCTCCGAGCATTTGTGCTGAATCTGTGTGTGTTTGTCTCTCCGAGCATTTGTGCTGAATCTGTGTGTGTTTGTCTCTCCGAGCGTCTGCTCAATCGGTGTGTGTTTGTCTCTCCGAGCGTCTGCTGAATCTGAATCCGTGTGTGTTTGTCTCTCCAAGCGTCTGCTGAATCTGTGTGTGTTTGTCTCTCCGAGCGTGTGCTGAAACTGAATCTGTGTGTGTCTGTCTCTCCAAGCGTCTGCTGAATCTGTGTGTGTTTGTCTCTCCGAGCGTGTGCTGAATCTGAATCTGTGTGTGTTTGTCTCTCTGAGCGTCTGCTCAATCGGTGTGTGTTTGTCTCTCCGAGCTTCTGCTGAATCTGAATCTGTGTGTGTTTGTCTCTCCAAGCGTCTGCTGAATCTGAATCTTTGTGTTTGTCTCTCCGAGCGTCTGCTGAATCGGTGTGTGTTTGTCTCTCCGAGCGTGTGCTGAATCGGTGTGTGTTTGTCTCTCCGAGCGTCTGCTGAATCGGTGTGTGTTTGTCTCTCCGAGCGTCTGCTGAATCGGTGTGTGTTTGTCTCTCCGAGCGTCTGCTGAATCTGTGTGTGTGTGTCTCTCCGAGCGTGTGCTGAATCGGTGTATGTTTGTCTCTCCGAGCGTGTGCTGAATCTGAATCTGTGTGTGTGTCTCTCCGAGCGTGTGCTGAATCTGTGTGTGTTTGTCTCTCCGAGCGTCTGCTGAATCTGTGTGTGTGTGTCTCTCCGAGCGTCTGCTGAATCTGTGTGTGTTTGTCTCTCCGAGCGTCTGCTAAATCGGTGTTTGTGTGTCTCTCCGAGCGTCTGCTGAATCTGTGTGTGTTTGTCTCTCCGAGCGTGTGCTGAATCGGTGTGTGTTTGTCTCTCCGAGCGTCTGCTGAATCTGTGTGTGTTTGTCTCTCCAAGCGTCTGCTGAATCTGAATCTGTGTGTGTTTGTCTCTCCGAGCGTCTGCTGAATCGGTGTGTGTTTGTCTCTCCGAGCGTCTGCTGAATCTGTGTGTGTTTGTCTCTCCGAGCGTCTGCTGAATCTGTGTGTGTTTGTCTCTCCGAGCGTCTGCTGAATCTGTGTGTGTTTGTCTCTCCGAGCGTCTGCTGAATCTGTGTGTGTTTGTCTCTCCGAGCGTCTGCTGAATCTGTGTGTTTGTCTCTCCGAGCGTCTGCTGAATCTGTGTGTGTTTGTCTCTCCGAGCGTCTGCTGAATCTGTGTGTGTTTGTCTCTCCGAGCATTTGTGCTGAATCTGTGTGTGTTTGTCTCTCCGAGCGTGTGCTGAATCTGAATCTGTGTGTCTGTCTCTCCAAGCGTCTGCTGAATCTGTGTGTGTTTGTCTCTCCGAGCGTGTGCTGAATCTGAATCTGTGTGTGTTTGTCTCTCTGAGCGTCTGCTCAATCGGTGTGTGTTTGTCTCTCCGAGCTTCTGCTGAATCTGAATCTGTGTGTGTTTGTCTCTCCAAGCGTCTGCTGAATCTGAATCTGTGTGTGTTTGTCTCTCCGAGCGTCTGCTGAATCGGTGTGTGTTTGTCTCTCCGAGCGTCTGCTGAATCGGTGTGTGTTTGTCTCTCCGAGCGTGTGCTGAATCGGTGTGTGTGTGTCTCTCCGAGCGTCTGCTGAATCTGTATGTGTTTGTCTCTCCGAGCGTGTGCTGAATCGGTGTGTGTTTGTCTCTCCGAGCGTCTGCTGAATCTGTGTGTGTTTGTCTCTCCGAGCGTGTGCTGAATCGGTGTGTGTTTGTCTCTCCGAGCGTCTGCTGAATCGGTGTGTGTTTGTCTCTCCGAGCGTCTGCTGAATCTGTGTGTGTTTGTCTCTCCGAGCGTGTGCTGAATCTGAATCTGTGTGTGTTTGTCTCTCCGAGCATCTGCTGAATCGGTGTGTGTTTGTCTCTCCG
Organism: Carassius carassius; assembly: GCF_963082965.1. Taxonomy (NCBI): domain Eukaryota; kingdom Metazoa; phylum Chordata; class Actinopteri; order Cypriniformes; family Cyprinidae; genus Carassius; species Carassius carassius. The sequence continues at coordinate 21,349,847 of NC_081804.1, forward strand.
AGCGTCTGCTGAATCGGTGTGTGTTTGTCTCTCCGAGCGTGTGCTGAATCTGAATCTGTGTGTGTTTGTCTCTCCGAGCATCTGCTGAATCGGTGTGTGTTTGTCTCTCCGAGCGTGTGCTAAATCGGTGTTTGTGTGTCTCTCCGAGCGTCTGCTGAATCTGTGTGTGTTTGTCTCTCCGAGCGTGTGCTGAATCGGTGTGTGTTTGTCTCTCCGAGCGTCTGCTGAATCTGTGTGTGTTTGTCTCTCCGAGCGTGTGCTGAATCTGAATCTGTGTGTGTTTGTCTCTCCGAGCGTCTGCTGAATCTGTGTGTGTTTGTCTCTCCGAGCGTCTGCTGAATCTGTGTGTGTTTGTCTCTCCGAGCGTGTGCTGAATCGGTGTGTGTTTGTCTCTCCGAGCGTGTGCTGAATCTGAATCTGTGTGTGTTTGTCTCTCCGAGCGTCTGCTGAATCGGTGTGTGTTTGTCTCTCCGAGCGTCTGCTGAATCGGTGTGTGTTTGTCTCTCCCAGCGTCTGCTGAATCGGTGTGTGTTTGTCTCTCCGAGCGTCTGCTGAATCTGTGTGTGTGTCTCTCCGAGCGTCTGCTGAATCTGTGTGTGTGTCTCTCCGAGCGTGTGCTGAATCGGTGTGTGATTGTCTCTCCGAGCGTCTGCTGAATCTGTGTGTGTTTGTCTCTCCGAGCATCTGCTGAATCTGTGTGTGTTTGTCTCTCCGAGCGTCTGCTGAATCTGTGTGTGTCTTTGTGTGTGTTTGTGTCTCTCCGAGCGTGTGCTGAATCTGTGTGAGTTTGTCTCTCCGAGTGTGTGCTGAATCTGAATCTGTGTGTGTTTGTCTCTCCGAGCGTGTGCTGAATCGGTGTGTGTTTGTCTCTCTGAGTGTCTGCTGAATCTGTGTGTGTTTGTCTCTCCGAGCATCTGCTGAATCTGTGTGTGTTTGTCTCTCCGAGCGTCTGCTGAATCTGTGTGTGTCTTTGTTTGTGTGTCTCCGAGCGTGTGCTGAATCTGTGTGAGTTTGTTTCTCCGAGTGTGTGCTGAATCTGAATCTGTGTGTGTTTGTCTCTCCGAGTGTCTGCTGAATCTGTGTGTGTTTGTCTCTCCGAGCGTGTGCTGAATCGGTGTGAGTTTGTCTCTCCGAGTGTGTGCTGAATCTGAATCTGTGTGTGTGTGTCTCTCCGAGCGTCTGCTGAATCTGTGTGTATTTGTCTCTCCGAGTGTCTGCTGAATCTGTGTGTGTTTGTCTCTCCGAGCGTCTGCTGAATCTGTGTGTGTGTCTCTCCGAGCGTCTGCTGAATCTGTGTGTGTGTCTCTCCGAGCGTGTGCTGAATCGGTGTGTGATTGTCTCTCCGAGCGTCTGCTGAACCTGTGTGTGTTTGTCTCTCCGAGCATCTGCTGAATCTGTGTGTGTTTGTCTCTCCGACCGTCTGCTGAATCTGTGTGTGTCTTTGTGTGTGTTTGTGTCTCTCCGAGCGTGTGCTGAATCTGTGTGAGTTTGTCTCTCCGAGTGTGTGCTGAATCTGAATCTGTGTGTGTTTGTCTCTCCGAGCGTGTGCTGAATCGGTGTGTGTTTGTCTCTCTGAGTGTCTGCTGAATCTGTGTGTGTTTGTCTCTCCGAGCATCTGCTGAATCTGTGTGTGTTTGTCTCTCCGAGCGTCTGCTGAATCTGTGTGTGTCTTTGTGTGTGTTTGTGTGTCTCCGAGCGTGTGCTGAATCTGTGTGAGTTTGTCTCTCCGAGTGTGTGCTGAATCTGAATCTGTGTGTGTGTGTCTCTCCGAGCGTCTGCTGAATCTGTGTGTGTTTGTCTCTCCGAGCGTGTGCTGAATCGGTGTGTGTTTGTCTCTCCGAGTGTCTGCTGAATCTGTGTGTGTGTGTGTGTGTGTATCTCCGAGCGTGTGCTGAATCGGTGTGTGTGTTTGTCTCTGCGAGCGACTGCTGAATCTGTGTGTGTGTGTGTCTCTCCGAGCGTATGCTGAATCTTTGTGAGTTTGTCTCTCCGAGCGTCTGCTGAATCTGTGTGTGTTTGTCTCTCCTAGCGTCTCCTGAATCTGTGTCTGTTTGTCTCACCGAGCGTGTGCTGAATCGGTGTTTGTGTTTGTCTCTCCGAGCGTGTGCCGAATCTGTGTGTGTTTGTCTCTCCGAGCATCTGCTGAATCTGTGTCTGTTTGTCTCTCCGAGCGTCTGCTGAATCTGAATCTGTTTGTGTTTGTCTCTCCGAGCATGTGCTGAATCGGTGTGTGTTTGTCTCTCCGAGCGTCTGCTGAATCGGTGTGTGTTTGTCTCTCCGAGCGTCTGCTGAATCGGTGTGTGTTTGTCTCTCCGAGTGTCTGCTGAATCGGTGTGTGTTTGTCTCTCCGAGCGTGTGCTGAATCGGTGTGTGTTTGTCTCTCCGAGCGTGTGCTGAATCGGTGTGTGTGTGTCTCTCCGAGTGTCTGCTGAATCTGTGTGTGTTTGTCTCTCCGAGCGTGTGCTGAATCTGTGTGTGTTTGTCTCTCCAAGCGTGTGCTGAATCGGTGTGTGATTGTCTCTCCGAGCGTCTGCTGAATCTGTGTGTGTTAGTCTCTCCGAGCGTCTGCTGAATCTGTGTGTGTGTCTCTCTGAGCGTCTGCTGAATCTTTGTGTGTTTGTCTCTCCGAGCATCTGCTGAATCTGTGTGTGTTTGTCTCTCCGAGCGTCTGCTGAATCTGTGTGTGTCTTTGTGTGTGTTTGTGTCTCTCCGAGCGTGTGCTGAATCTGTGTGAGTTTGTCTCTCCGAGTGTGTGCTGAATCTGAATCTGTGTGTGTTTGTCTCTCCGAGCGTGTGCTGAATCGGTTTGTGTTTGCCCCCCCGAGTGTCTGCTGAATCTGTGTGTGTGTGTGTGTGTGTATCTCCGAGCGTGTGCTGAATCGGTTTGTGTGTTTGTCTCTGCGAGCGACTGCTGAATCTGTGTGTTTGTCTCTCCTAGCGTCTCCTGAATCTGTGTCTGTTTGTCTCTCCGAGCGTCTGCTGAATCTCTGTGTGTTTGTCTCTCCGAGCATCTGCTGAATCTGTGTCTGTTTGTCTCTCCGAGCGTCTGCTGAATCTGAATCTGTGTGTGTTTGTCTCTCCGAGCGTGTGCTGAATCTGTGTGAGTTTGTCTCTCCGAGTGTGTGCTGAATCTGAATCTGTGTGTGTTTGTCTCTCCGAGCGTGTGCTGAATCGGTGTGTGTTTGTCTCTCTGAGTGTCTGCTGAATCTGTGTGTGTTTGTCTCTCCGAGCATCTGCTGAATCTGTGTGTGTTTGTCTCTCCGAGCGTCTGCTGAATCTGTGTGTGTCTTTGTTTGTGTGTCTCCGAGCGTGTGCTGAATCTGTGTGAGTTTGTCTCTCCGAGTGTGTGCTGAATCTGAATCTGTGTGTGTTTGTCTCTCCGAGTGTCTGCTGAATCTGTGTGTGTTTGTCTCTCCGAGCGTGTGCTGAATCGGTGTGAGTTTGTCTCTCCGAGTGTGTGCTGAATCTGAATCTGTGTGTGTGTGTCTCTCCGAGCGTCTGCTGAATCTGTGTGTATTTGTCTCTCCGAGTGTCTGCTGAATCTGTGTGTGTTTGTCTCTCCGAGCGTCTGCTGAATCTGTGTGTGTGTCTCTCCGAGCGTCTGCTGAATCTGTGTGTGTGTCTCTCCGAGCGTGTGCTGAATCGGTGTGTGATTGTCTCTCCGAGCGTCTGCTGAACCTGTGTGTGTTTGTCTCTCCGAGCATCTGCTGAATCTGTGTGTGTTTGTCTCTCCGACCGTCTGCTGAATCTGTGTGTGTCTTTGTGTGTGTTTGTGTCTCTCCGAGCGTGTGCTGAATCTGTGTGAGTTTGTCTCTCCGAGTGTGTGCTGAATCTGAATCTGTGTGTGTTTGTCTCTCCGAGCGTGTGCTGAATCGGTGTGTGTTTGTCTCTCTGAGTGTCTGCTGAATCTGTGTGTGTTTGTCTCTCCGAGCATCTGCTGAATCTGTGTGTGTTTGTCTCTCCGAGCGTCTGCTGAATCTGTGTGTGTCTTTGTGTGTGTTTGTGTGTCTCCGAGCGTGTGCTGAATCTGTGTGAGTTTGTCTCTCCGAGTGTGTGCTGAATCTGAATCTGTGTGTGTGTGTCTCTCCGAGCGTCTGCTGAATCTGTGTGTGTTTGTCTCTCCGAGCGTGTGCTGAATCGGTGTGTGTTTGTCTCTCCGAGTGTCTGCTGAATCTGTGTGTGTGTGTGTGTGTGTATCTCCGAGCGTGTGCTGAATCGGTGTGTGTGTTTGTCTCTGCGAGCGACTGCTGAATCTGTGTGTGTGTGTGTCTCTCCGAGCGTATGCTGAATCTTTGTGAGTTTGTCTCTCCGAGCGTCTGCTGAATCTGTGTGTGTTTGTCTCTCCTAGCGTCTCCTGAATCTGTGTCTGTTTGTCTCACCGAGCGTGTGCTGAATCGGTGTTTGTGTTTGTCTCTCCGAGCGTGTGCCGAATCTGTGTGTGTTTGTCTCTCCGAGCATCTGCTGAATCTGTGTCTGTTTGTCTCTCCGAGCGTCTGCTGAATCTGAATCTGTTTGTGTTTGTCTCTCCGAGCATGTGCTGAATCGGTGTGTGTTTGTCTCTCCGAGCGTCTGCTGAATCGGTGTGTGTTTGTCTCTCCGAGCGTCTGCTGAATCGGTGTGTGTTTGTCTCTCCGAGTGTCTGCTGAATCGGTGTGTGTTTGTCTCTCCGAGCGTGTGCTGAATCGGTGTGTGTTTGTCTCTCCGAGCGTGTGCTGAATCGGTGTGTGTGTGTCTCTCCGAGTGTCTGCTGAATCTGTGTGTGTTTGTCTCTCCGAGCGTGTGCTGAATCTGTGTGTGTTTGTCTCTCCAAGCGTGTGCTGAATCGGTGTGTGATTGTCTCTCCGAGCGTCTGCTGAATCTGTGTGTGTTAGTCTCTCCGAGCGTCTGCTGAATCTGTGTGTGTGTCTCTCTGAGCGTCTGCTGAATCTTTGTGTGTTTGTCTCTCCGAGCATCTGCTGAATCTGTGTGTGTTTGTCTCTCCGAGCGTCTGCTGAATCTGTGTGTGTCTTTGTGTGTGTTTGTGTCTCTCCGAGCGTGTGCTGAATCTGTGTGAGTTTGTCTCTCCGAGTGTGTGCTGAATCTGAATCTGTGTGTGTTTGTCTCTCCGAGCGTGTGCTGAATCGGTTTGTGTTTGCCCCCCCGAGTGTCTGCTGAATCTGTGTGTGTGTGTGTGTGTGTATCTCCGAGCGTGTGCTGAATCGGTTTGTGTGTTTGTCTCTGCGAGCGACTGCTGAATCTGTGTGTTTGTCTCTCCTAGCGTCTCCTGAATCTGTGTCTGTTTGTCTCTCCGAGCGTCTGCTGAATCTCTGTGTGTTTGTCTCTCCGAGCATCTGCTGAATCTGTGTCTGTTTGTCTCTCCGAGCGTCTGCTGAATCTGAATCTGTGTGTGTTTGTCTCTCCGAGCGTGTGCTGAATCTGTGTGTGTTTGTCTCTCTGAGCATTTGTGCTGAATCTGTGTGTGTTTGTCTCTCCGAGCATTTGTGCTGAATCTGTGTGTGTTTGTCTCTCCGAGCATTTGTGCTGAATCTGTGTGTGTTTGTCTCTCCGAGCGTCTGCTCAATCGGTGTGTGTTTGTCTCTCCGAGCGTCTGCTGAATCTGAATCTGTGTGTGTTTGTCTCTCCAAGCGTCTGCTGAATCTGTGTGTGTTTGTCTCTCCGAGCGTGTGCTGAAACTGAATCTGTGTGTGTCTGTCTCTCCAAGCGTCTGCTGAATCTGTGTGTGTTTGTCTCTCCGAGCGTGTGCTGAATCTGAATCTGTGTGTGTTTGTCTCTCTGAGCGTCTGCTCAATCGGTGTGTGTTTGTCTCTCCGAGCTTCTGCTGAATCTGAATCTGTGTGTGTTTGTCTCTCCAAGCGTCTGCTGAATCTGAATCTTTGTGTTTGTCTCTCCGAGCGTCTGCTGAATCGGTGTGTGTTTGTCTCTCCGAGCGTGTGCTGAATCGGTGTGTGTTTGTCTCTCCGAGCGTCTGCTGAATCGGTGTGTGTTTGTCTCTCCGAGCGTCTGCTGAATCTGTGTGTGTGTGTCTCTCCGAGCGTGTGCTGAATCGGTGTATGTTTGTCTCTCCGAGCGTGTGCTGAATCTGAATCTGTGTGTGTGTCTCTCCGAGCGTGTGCTGAATCTGTGTGTGTTTGTCTCTCCGAGCGTCTGCTGAATCTGTGTGTGTGTGTCTCTCCGAGCGTGTGCTGAATCGGTTTGTGTTTGTCTCTCCGAGTGTCTGCTGAATCTGTGTGTGTGTGTGTGTGTGTATCTCCGAGCGTGTGCTGAATCGGTTTGTGTGTTTGTCTCTGCGAGCGACTGCTGAATCTGTGTGTGTTTGTCTCTCCTAGCGTCTCCTGAATCTGTGTCTGTTTGTCTCTCCGAGCGTCTGCTGAATCTCTGTGTGTTTGTCTCTCCGAGCATCTGCTGAATCTGTGTGTGTTTGTCTCTCCGATCGTCTGCTGAATCTGAATCTGTGTGTGTTTGTCTCTCCGAGCGTGTGCTGAATCTGTGTGTGTTTGTCTCTCTGAGCATTTGTGCTGAATCTGTGTGTGTTTGTCTCTCCGAGCATTTGTGCTGAATCTGTGTGTGTTTGTCTCTCCGAGCATTTGTGCTGAATCTGTGTGTGTTTGTCTCTCCGAGCGTCTGCTCAATCGGTGTGTGTTTGTCTCTCCGAGCGTCTGCAGAATCTGAATCTGTGTGTGTTTGTCTCTCCAAGCGTCTGCTGAATCTGTGTGTGTTTGTCTCTCCGAGCGTGTGCTGAAACTGAATCTGTGTGTGTCTGTCTCTCCAAGCGTCTGCTGAATCTGTGTGTGTTTGTCTCTCCGAGCGTGTGCTGAATCTGAATCTGTGTGTGTTTGTCTCTCTGAGCGTCTGCTCAATCGGTGTGTGTTTGTCTCTCCGAGCTTCTGCTGAATCTGAATCTGTGTGTGTTTGTCTCTCCAAGCGTCTGCTGAATCTGAATCTTTGTGTTTGTCTCTCCGAGCGTCTGCTGAATCGGTGTGTGTTTGTCTCTCCGAGCGTCTGCTGAATCGGTGTGTGTTTGTCTCTCCGAGCGTGTGCTGAATCGGTGTGTGTTTGTCTCTCCGAGCGTCTACTGAATCGGTGTGTGTTTGTCTCTCCGAGCGTCTGCTGAATCTGTGTGTGTGTGTCTCTCCGAGCGTGTGCTGAATCGGTGTATGTTTGTCTCTCCGAGCGTGTGCTGAATCTGAATCTGTGTGTGTGTCTCTCCGAGCGTGTGCTGAATCTGTGTGTGTTTGTCTCTCCGAGCGTCTGCTGAATCTGTGTGTGTGTGTCTCTCCGAGCGTCTGCTGAATCTGTGTGTGTTTGTCTCTCCGAGCGTCTGCTGAATCGGTGTGTGTTTGTCTCTCCGAGCGTCTGCTGAATCGGTGTGTGTTTGTCTCTCCGAGCGTCTGCTGAATCGGTGTGTGTTTGTCTCTCCGAGCGTGTGCTGAATCGGTGTGTGTGTGTCTCTCCGAGCGTCTGCTGAATCTGTGTGTGTTTGTCTCTCCGAGCGTGTGCTGAATCTGTGTGTGTTTGTCTCTCCGAGCGTCTGCTGAATCTGTGTGTGTTTGTCTCTCCGAGCGTGTGCTGAATCTGTGTGTGTTTGTCTCTCTGAGCGTCTGCTCAATCGGTGTGTGTTTGTCTCTCCGGGCTTCTGCTGAATCTGAATCTGTGTGTGTTTGTCTCTCCAAGCGTCTGCTGAATCTGAATCTGTGTGTGTTTGTCTCTCCGAGCGTCTGCTGAATCGGTGTGTGTTTGTCTCTCCGAGCGTGTGCTGAATCTGTGTGTGTTTGTCTCTCCGAGCGTCTGCTGAATCGGTGTGTGTTTGTCTCTCCGAGCGTCTGCTGAATCTGTGTGTGTGTGTCTCTCCGAGCGTGTGCTGAATCGGTGTGTGTTTGTCTCTCCGAGCGTGTGCTGAATCTGAATCGGTGTGTGTGTGTCTCTCCGAGCGTCTGCTGAATCTGTGTGTGTGTGTCTCTCCGAGAGTGTGCTGAATCTGTGTGTGTTTGACTCTCAGAGTGTCTGCTGAATCTGTGTGTGTGTCTCTCCGAGCGTCTGCTGAATCTGTGTGTGTTTGTCTCTCCGAGCGTGTGCTGAATCTGAATCTCTGTGTGTTTGTCTCTCCGAGCGTCTGCTGAATCGGTGTGTGTTTGTCTCTCCAAGCGTCTGCTGAATCGGTGTGTGTTTGTCTCCCCGAGCGTGTGCTGAATCGGTGTGTGTGTGTCTCTCCGAGCGTCTGCTGAATCTGTGTGTGTTTGTCTCTCCGAGCGTGTGCTGAATCTGTGTGTGTTTGTCTCTCCGAGCGTCTGCTGAATCGGTGTGTGTTTGTCTCTCCGAGCGTCTGCTGAATCTGTGTGTGTTTGTCTCTCCGAGCGTGTGCTGAATCGGTGTGTGTTTGTCTCTCCGAGCGTCTGCTGAATCGGTGTGTGTTTGTCTCTCCGAGCGTCTGCTGAATCTGTGTGTGTGTGTCTCTCCGAGCCTGTGCTGAATCGGTGTGTGTTTGTCTCTCCGAGCGTCTGCTGAATCGGTGTGTGTTTGTCTCTCCGAGCGTCTGCTGAATCGGTGTGTGTTTGTCTCTCCGAGCGTGTGCTGAATCGGTGTGTGTGTGTCTCTCCGAGCGTCTGCTGAATCTGTGTGTGTTTGTCTCTCCGAGCGTGTGCTGAATCGGTGTGTGTTTGTCTCTCCGAGCGTGTGCTGAATCTGAATCTGTGTGTGTTTGTCTCTCCGAGCGTCTGCTGAATCGGTGTGTGTTTGTCTCTCCGAGCGTCTGCTGAATCGGTCGGTGTGTGTTTGTCTCTCCGAGCGTCTGCTGAATCGGTGTGTGTTTGTCTCTCCGAGCGTCTGCTGAATCGGTGTGTGTTTGTCTCTCCGAGCGTGTGCTGAATCGGTGTGTGTTTGTCTCTCCGAGCGTCTGCTGAATCTGAATCGGTGTGTGTTTGTCTCTCCGAGCGTCTGCTGAATCGGTGTGTGTTTGTCTCTCCGAGCGTCTGCTGAATCGGTGTGTGTTTGTCTCTCCGAGCGTCTACTGAATCTGTGTGTGTTTGTCTCTCCTAGCGTCTGTTGAATTTGTGTGTGTTTGTCTCTCCGAGCGTTTGCTGAATCTGAATCTGTGTGTGTTTGTCTCTCCAAGCGTCTGCTGAATCAGTGTTTGTGTGTGTCTTTGTGTGTGTGTGTGTCTCTCCGAATGTGTGCTGAATCTGTGTGTGTTTGTCTCTCCGAACGTCTGCTGAATCTGTGTGTGTTTGTCTCTCCGAGCGTCTGCTGAATCTGTGTGTGTTTGTCTCTGCTGAATCGGTGTGTGTTTCTCTCTCCGAGCGTCTGCTGAATCTGTGTGTTAGTCTCTCCGAGCGTGTGCTGAATCTGTGTGTGTTTGTCTCTCCGAGCGTCTGCTGAATCTGTGTGTGTGTCTCTCCGAGCGTCTGCTGAATCTGTGTGTGTTTGTCTCTCCGAGCATCTGCTGAATCTGTGTGTGTTTGTCTCTCCGAGCGTCTGCTGAATCTGTGTGTGTTTGTCTCTCCGAGCGTCTGCTGAATCTGTGTGTGTTTGTCTCTCCGAGCGTCTGCTGAATCTGTGTGTGTGTCTCTCCGAGCGTCTGCTGAATCTGTGTGTGTTTGTCTCTCCAAGCGTCTGCTGAATCGGTGTTTGTTTGTCTCTCCGAGTGTGTGCTGAATCTGATTCTGTGTGTGTTTGTGTCTCTCCGAGCATGTGCTGAATCTGTGTGAGTTTGTCTCTCTGAGCGTCTGCTGAATCGGTGTGTGTTTGTCTCTCCGAGCGTCTGCTGAATCTGTGTGTGTTTGTCTCTCCGAGCGTCTGCTGAATCGGTGTTTGTTTGTCTCTCCGAGTGTGTGCTGAATCTGAATCTGAGTGTGTTTGTGTCTCTCCGAGCATGTGCTGAATCTGTGTGAGTTTGTCTCTCCGAGTGTGTGCTGAATCTGTGTGTGTTTGTCTCTCCGAACGTCTGCTGAATCGGTGTGTGTTTGTCTCTCCGAGCGTCTGCTGAATCTGTGTGTGTCTTTGTGTGTGTTTGTGTCTCTCCGAGCGTGTGCTGAATCTGTGTGAGTTTGTCTCTCCAAGTGTGTGCTGAATCTGAATCTGTGTGTGTTTGTCTCTCCGAGCGTGTGCTGAATCGGTGTGTGTTTGTCTCTCCGAGTGTCTGCTGAATCTGTGTGTGTGTGTGTGTATCTCCGAGCGTGTGCTGAATCGGTGTGTGTGTTTGTCTCTGCGAGCGACTGCTGAATCTGTGTGTGTGTGTGTCTCTCCGAGCGTGTGCTGAATCTGTGTGTGTTTGTCTCACCGAGCGTGTGCTGAATCGGTGTTTGTGTGTGTGTCTGTGTGTGTGTGTCTCTCCGAGCGTGTGCTGAATCGGTGTGAGTTTGTATCTCAGAGCGTGTGCCGAATCTGTGTGTGTTTGTCTCTCCGAGCGTCTGCTGAATCTGTGTCTGTTTGTCTCTCCGAGCGTCTGCCGAATCGGTGTGTGTTTGTCTCTCCGAGCGTCTGCTGAATCTGAATCTGTGTGTGTTTGTCTCTCCGAGCGTCTGCTCAATCGGTGTGTGTTTGTCTCTGTGTGTGTGTGTGTGTGTGTCTCCAAGCGTGTGCTGAATCGGTGTTTGTGTGTCTCTGTGTGTGTGTGTCTCTCCAAGTGTGTGCTGAATCTGTGTGTGTGTGTCTCTCCGAGCGTCTGCTGAATCGGTGTGTGTTTGTCTCTCCGAGTGTGTGCTGTATCTGTGTGTGTGTGTGTCTCTGTGTGTGTGTGTCTCTCCAAGTGTGTGCTGAATCTGTGTGTGTGTGTCTCTCCGAGTGTGTGCTGTATCTGTGTGTGTGTGTGTCTCTGTGTGTGTGTGTCTCTCCAAGCGTGTGCTGAATCTGTGTTTGTGTGAGTCTCTGTGTGTGTGTGTGTCTCTCCAAGCGTGTGCTGAATCTGTGTGAGTTTGTCTCTCTGAGCGTCTGCTGAATCGGTGTGTGTTTGTCTCTCCGAGTGTGTGCTGAATCTGTGTGTGTGTGTGTGTGTCTGTGTGTGTGTGTCTCTCCAAGTGTGTGCTGAATCTGTGTGTGTGTGTGTCTCTCCGAGCGTCTGCTGAATCTGTGTTTGTGTGTCTCTCCGAGCGTGTGCTGAATCTGTGTTTGTGTGTGTGTGTGTGTGTGTGTGTGTGTGTGTGTGTCTCTCCAAGCGTGTGCTGAATCTGTGTGAGTTTGTCTCTCCGAGCGTGTGCTGAATCGGTGTGTGTGTCTCTCCGAGCGTCTGCTGAATCTGTGTGTGTGTGTGTCTCTGTGTGTGTGTGTCTCTCCAAGTGTGTGCTGAATCTGTGTGTGTGTGTGTCTCTCCGAGCGTCTGCTTAATCTGTGTGTGTGTGTGTCTCTCCGAGCGTGTGCTGAATCTGTGTTTGTGTGTCTCTCCGAGCGTGTGCTGAATCTGTGTTTGTGTGTGTGTGTGTGTGTGTGTGTGTGTGTCTCTCCAAGCGTGTGCTGAATTTGTGTGAGTTTGTCTCTCCGAGCGTGTGCTGAATCGGTGTGTGTGTCTCTCCGAGCGTCTGCTGAATCTGAATCTGTGTGTGTGTGTCTCTCCGAGCGTCTGCTGAATCTGTGTTTGTCTCTCCGAGCGTCTGCTGAATCTGTGTGTGTTTGTCTCTCCGAGCATCTGCTGAATCTGAATCTGTGTGTGTTTGTCTCTCCGAGCGTCTGCTGAATCTGAATCTGTGTGTGTTTGTCTCTCCGAGCGTCTGCTGAATCTGAATCTGTGTGTGTTTGTCTCTCCGAGCGTCTGCTCAATCGGTGTGTGTTTGTCTGTGTGTGTGTGTGTGTGTGTGTGTCTCCAAGCGTGTGCTGAATCGGTGTTTGTGTGTCTCTGTGTGTGTGTGTCTCTCCAAGTGTGTGCTGAATCTGTGTGTGTGTGTCTCTCCGAGCGTCTGCTGAATCGGTGTGTGTTTGTCTCTCCGAGTGTGTGCTGTATCTGTGTGTGTGTGTGTCTCTGTGTGTGTGTGTCTCTCCAAGTGTGTGCTGAATCTGTGTGTGTGTGTCTCTCCGAGTGTGTGCTGTATCTGTGTGTGTGTGTGTCTCTGTGTGTGTGTGTCTCTCCAAGCGTGTGCTGAATCTGTGTGAGTTTGTCTCTCTGAGCGTCTGCTGAATCGGTGTGTGTTTGTCTCTCCGAGTGTGTGCTGAATCTGTGTGTGTGTGTGTGTCTCTGTGTGTGTGTGTCTCTCCAAGTGTGTGCTGAATCTGTGTGTGTGTGTGTCTCTCCGAGCGTCTGCTGAATCTGTGTTTGTGTGTGTGTGTGTGTGTGTGTGTGTGTGTGTGTGTGTCTCTCCGAGCGTCTGCTGAATCTGTGTGAGTTTGTCTCTCCGAGCGTGTGCTGAATCGGTGTGTGTGTCTCTCCGAGCGTCTGCTGAATCTGTGTGTGTGTGTCTCTCCAAGTGTGTGCTGAATCTGTGTGTGTGTGTGTCTCTCCGAGCGTCTGCTGAATCTGTGTGTGTGTGTGTCTCTCCGAGCGTGTGCTGAATCTGTGTTTGTGTGTCTCTCCGAGCGTGTGCTGAATCTGTGTTTGTGTGTGTGTGTGTGTGTGTGTGTGTGTGTGTCTCTCCAAGCGTGTGCTGAATCGGTGTGTGTGTCTCTCCGAGCGTCTGCTGAATCTGAATCTGTGTGTGTGTGTCTCTCCGAGCGTCTGCTGAATCTGTGTGTGTCTCTCCGAGCGTCTGCTGAATCTGTGTGTGTTTGTCTCTCCGAGCGTCTGCTGAATCTGTGTGTGTTAGTCTCTCCGAGCGTCTGCTGAATCTGTGTGTGTTTGTCTCTCCGAGCGTCTGCTGAATCTGTGTGTGTTAGTCTCTCCGAGCGTCTGCTGAATCTGTGTGTGTTTGTCTCTCCGAGCGTGTGCTGAATCTGTGTGTGTGTGTCTCTCCGAGCGTCTGCTGAATCTGTGTGTGTGTGTCTCTCCGAGCGTCTGCTGAATCGGTGTGTGTTTGTCTCTCCGAGTGTGTGCTGTATCTGTGTGTGTGTGTGTCTCTGTGTGTGTGTCTCTCCAAGTGTGTGCTGAATCTGTGTGTGTGTGTCTCTCCGAGTGTGTGCTGTATCTGTGTGTGTGTGTGTGTCTCTGTGTGTGTGTGTCTCTCCAAGCGTGTGCTGAATCTGTGTTTGTGTGAGTCTCTGTGTGTGTGTGTGTCTCTCCGAGCGTCTGCTGAATCTGTGTGTGTTTGTCTCTCCGAGCGTGTGCTGAATCGGTGTGTGTAATCTGTTTATCTCTCTACCCTTGTGTTCATTCTGTGTTTGTGTCACAGGCTCACTGGTGGGCAGTTCTGCTTATGGGAATTGCTCTCATCATGCTCATGGCTGGATTCATTAAGATCTGCAGCGTTCACACGCCCAGCAGCAACCCCAAACTTCCTCCTCCCAAACCACTGCCAGGTAACACACCTCCCTGCTGTGTCAAAAAGATCTGTTTCCATGCACGTCAGTGTTGAGACTAGGGCAGAGCGATATGTCGAATATATGCGATAATATCAGAATAATTTTGACGACGATGAAAATTTTGAAAATATAGGGAATATCGAATATTTCAAAATCAAGCATACTTTCCCAAAAGAACGTGCTGAACGTCCAAAACAGGAACATGTAAGTGTGGACTGCTCCACACACCTCTACTATGAGAGCTTTAGCATCTAATGAAAAGCGTCGTTCAGCTGGTCTGTGTTCTGTCATGAGATCTCAGCTCAAGATTCAAGATTTTTATTCGTCATATACACAATTATATAGAGCATATATAACCAGCAGTGAAATGAGTCAGGTCTGCTCCCTGGACAGTGCAATTATTAAATAATAAAACACAGATGAAAATATATATAAATATAGCTATGGAAGAATGAAATAAAAGTTAACAATAAAAATATAAGAATAAAATATCTCTCTGCGTTGTCTTCTGTTGTGTGGCGTATTCAAGCCACGCGCTTCAATGAAACATTAGGATCTGAATAGCACGTTCAGCGCGGGGCCGTGGTCACATTAGAAGATAATGAAGGGAGACGTGAAAAACTGACATCGCGTTGTTTTCATATGGATTACTTTATCACAAAATATCTGTTTTCGGCAGCACTTGTTTAGTTTAAAAGTAGACATGACAAGCTTTCTATAGATATCTCTCTCATGTCTCTTCGATGAGTATTCACTGAGTTACAGTTCATTTTAATGATGCGTGTCTTAGTGAAGATCAGCGCAGACAAAGGCTGCATACAGCACACCTTGTTTGTTATCTTTATTTTATAAGTGCACAAAGTTTTTTTTATGTCTGTATACAAAAAAAGTATACCCTTTACAGATTCGATTGATGTATTGCTCTTATCTGTAAGCGTATACGCGTTAATAGACTCCAGAGGGTTAAAAGAGGGACGGAAAGGGATTTTTCTTGGGATTTCCTGAGCTGAAGGAAGGCTAGAAGAGTTTGGTATTGGAGAGAATAGGTGATTGGAGGTTAAAAATATAAATAAAGTGGCCCTTCATTGTCTGGTCTGTCTTACTTAGCTTTATATGAAATGACATGGCTTCATCGTCCAGGACTGATAGATCAGTAATGGTGGGGTGGATATTCGGTTTAAAGCTGGAAGTGGTAGTGAGCTCTTAGCGTCTGAGAAAGCCGAAGAAGGCTAGGATAAACATGGCATCTAGCGTACGAGCGGTGTGGACGTAATGGTAACCTGTGTCTTTGATCATAGTGATGGCTTGGTCAATGTCGTAGTAGTGAAGAGAAAATTCATCGAGCGGGATGAGGCTGTTAATGCTCGGGACAGGGAATTATGCAGGGAAGAAAGATCGATTATGAGGTGCTTTTTACCAGAACATTTTGTAGTTGCTACGCCTATGGGACTGATGTGGAAGATGTTGAAGGGGGGAACGGAAAAAGGGCAGATCATGAAATTTTCTATTTCTTTCTTGATTAGAAGATCGACTGTTTCGGTTTCAGTGAGAGCGGACTGAAGGCTCGGGCATAAGAGGCTTTGGGAGGGGAGACTTTCGACCCCGGGATGAAAATCGTGTGAGAGACCCGACAGTAGATAGTTAGAAAAATCTGGGTTGGGGTGATGGAGCAATTCGAAAGATAGACAAGAAATATTTACAGGAGTTGATAAGTATTGTTTTTCATTTTTATTGATATCTTTTTGTACAGGGCAAATCAAGTGGGCGTGAGCGCCGCCGCAATAGTTGCAAATATGCATGAATCGGCAAGGTTGACTTGAGCACCTGCCGGTATTGAACCTGATGCAGAGTTGCCTGCCAGAGAAAGATGGGGGGCGGCAGTTGGTGGAATTGGGGAGGGAACAATTGTTTGGGAAATTTGGTATGTAGCTGGTGGACTTGGGCTGGGATGGTTCGGCACAGGGAGGAATGGATTGGTTGACAAAGGGGCACGTTGTGGAGTTTGCGATGGATCGGCATTACTGCGCATGTGATGTTACTGCAGCCTAAAAATACCCGATTGTGAAGTTCAGAGCCCAAGCCCCGAAATAAGGACACTGATTCCACTGGGACACTCGGATAGCACATTTTGCCAAGAATAGTTTATAGTAGGTGTAGAAATGGGAACTCCCATATAATAGCACAAGCTCGGCGATAATTGAGAGATAGTCGCTGAGCTCGCGTCTCCTTTGTGGAAAAGAGGAACAGATTACTTCGGTGAAGCAGTTGAAAGAGATGGCGAATTCGGGAATTGATAGAATACGGGACAGAATATGTGCGGTGTTTTTTAAAGTGACTGAAAACACGCCGCAGTCAATTTGGCGGTCAGAGGACATAGGCGAAATAGGAGACAGGAGGGAAAAAAGATATATGTCCACACCTGAGAGAATTTGGTTGCGAATGTTACTGGAGATAAGTGTGGGATCTAAGGCGGGGGCATTTAGTCGCATGGGTAGGAGCTTAGCTGAGGACAGGGATGAGAGATGGAGGGCGCGGGGGGGGGGGGGTTAGTAGCTGACGGAACTGCCTGCGGAGGCCGGTTCGCTCTTAGAACGGTTGCTGGAGCTAGATGGGAAGAGAGAGCAGGAAAGAGAATGGGAATAATGGTTGCCGGAATCTGTGCCATAGAGGAGGCGGCCTGCTTTGGTCAGCTCCGGGGGCGGGGAACACATTAGAGAACAGGGAGGGAATGGTGGACGTCGGGGCTTTAGCTGCTAGCTGAGGCGGCCTCGCGCTAGAGCAGGATGGCGGGGCTGGGGGCCATGGGTAGGGGAGAGGGTTGAGGGTGGGAAAACGCTGGGGTGAGGCTACGCCACTAGCGGAGGCGTGTTCGCGCTATCTTGGCGGCTTGTGCAGGCGTGCACTTGTGTGTCGTCTGGAGGGTCTGCTGGCCGACGTTCGGAGGATCGAAAGTCTTTTTGTGCTGGATCTGACACTTGGCCCAGGCTTGCTGGAGGCCTTTTGTTTCGGCCTAATGAACGGGAATCCGTCCTTGAAGGTGTTGTAATTGGATCGGGCCGTGAATAAGGAACATAGCAGCCCCGGTTTGCTTTGTCCTTAGCTTCGGATGGAGGAGTGCATATTGGCGATGGCGCCCTTGCCTGGAGGGAGACATAGAGGGCTTGTAGCTCCACCTTGTTTAGCCGGTGAGGAACGGTGATGCCGGCGTTTGAGAGTGCTTGGCATAAGCTTGTCAATGTCCATTTCTCTGTGGCTGGAGCGGAGGAGAGAGCTGAGGCATGTGAGGACGCTGG
This sequence comes from Carassius carassius, assembly GCF_963082965.1. Taxonomy (NCBI): domain Eukaryota; kingdom Metazoa; phylum Chordata; class Actinopteri; order Cypriniformes; family Cyprinidae; genus Carassius; species Carassius carassius. The sequence continues at coordinate 21,366,514 of NC_081804.1, forward strand.
TGAAGGTGGCTGACGCCTGGAAAGTGAAGGAGAATCGCTGCATCTGGAGGTATGAGCGGCGGTAATGCGGGATGACCTGCGACCCCGCAGTGCAGCCGCGGGCTCAGTAGAAGTGTCTTGTGGAGCGTTGGTGTCTCGGACTTCGGCTGTAGATGCATTCAGAGCTGTGTCATCAAAGGTGTCGTCCTCGGAGGATGATTCGATCTCAGACATGCTGCGGCGATTGGATGTGTCAAATTCTGGAAGTCGAGAGATAACTAAGGAAGGACTTCTTTTAAAGGCGTTTATTATTTATGTATTTTTTATTTATAGGCGTTTTCTCTTGAACTGATTGGTAAACTGTGTTAATTATCTGTGCATGCTCCTCCTGAAATTTGTTTGAGAAACTTCACTTAATAACAAAATAGTTTGACTATAGTCAAAAGTAAATAAAAAAATTGTATGTCTGATTTTTGTTTTGTTTTTCATGTCTATTTTTTTAACACTTTAGTTTATTATAATAGAAGTATGTTTCTGTGATGCATATAATTAGTGATACATATAATTATTTATATCCCAAGAATAAACATTATATCCCTGTGAATATTATTATTATAATCTCTTTCAGAGAGTCAGTTTCAGTGGATAAAATACTTTGACTGGTCAAAATTAAACGAACATTTTAAAATGTTATGCCCTTGATTTTGTTGGATGTTTGTCCATGTTTCCAGGAATCAGGATTTTAAGGTATTGAATGAAAGTTCCAGTGTGGTGAGCGTGAAGCCATGTGTTTCTCTGTGATGCTAATGCTCTCTGTCTTGTGAAGGTACGCTGAAGAGACGACGAGCTCAACAAGCCAGTCAGCAGCAGCACCATCAGCACCACAACCAGAACCAGAACCAGCACGCTCTCCAGAACCAACGAGCGGCTCCACGCCAGGCTCAGCGCCAGCCGCAGCCCCAGCGCCACCGGCAGCCCCGCGACAACTACCAGATGGGTCAGATGAGACGCTGAGAGCTGCCTCATCCACCTCCACCCTCCACACCCTCCTCTGTTAGCTCCAGCGTGGAGCGAGGCTTCACTCATCACCACCACAGTCCCATCCATGCACTCTACTGGAGCGGTTTACAGGAACATGTCCGGCGTCCATAATGCTTCCTCAGACTGGATGAGAACACCAACCGCAGCTCTGCCCTTCACTCTGTCATCTTTGATTATTTCTGTTGGGTTTTTTTTTTACCCTGGAGTGCCGAGGTTTACCGGGGTATTTGTAGATAGAGCATCTTCTGTTGTCCTTCATAAACTCCACTCAAGACTCGTGGTTTGATATGAAACATCTTTTTAAGGATTCGTGCGAAGCTTCGGCCCAGCTGTCTCACCATGCACGAAAAAGGACTTTTATTTTGTAAGAGCAGAAATGTTACGCCTTCCCCTTTCCGCAGGGTCTTGGCTGTATAGTGAAACGATATTAGCTGTATTATATGTGAGAAAAGATTATTTCTTCTACTGTCAATAAGAGATTTACAGTTTTTTTTTTGGCAACACTCAGGACTCAAAAACACTAATGAAGGAGGCGGCTCAGCGTCAGTCGGCCGTTTACATGATTCATTCTGTGTGCGTTCGTGTTTGTTTGTATATAGCTCCACACCTCTATGGCAAGCCTTTCAACATTTAACATTTAAACTTCTTGAGGTACTTGTGCTCATTATTGAGGTCCTAGTAACTTTTAAAGGTACTAATTCTTGTTCATTAGATAACTAGTGCTTATTCTTTAGGTACTAGGTCTCAATATTTTGTTACTTCCATGGGATGTTATTCAGATATTTACTATTCATCTTTGACTAGTAATAATTCCAGTAGTGACGAGTATGTTTTTAAATAGTATAATTAGAAACATTCAATTATAAACTAGTAGTTGTTTATTAAATACTATCACTTTCATTAGATACTAGTATATATTTATGAACCACCTGTAGTTGTTCGTTAGGCACTAGTTTTAGGTACTTAATTTTTAGACAATATTGTCTTTTGTTTTTGTTTCTAGTAACAAATCTTATTTTACTAGTGAAACCTGTTTTTATTTTTTGTGTGTTTTGGGGGGTTATTACTAGTCAAAATGACATTGCAAATCAATGGAAAATCTTACCAGAAACACTTGGAATAGGAATTACTGGGTACTCTTATCTTTTAAAAAGGTACTACTAGCTAAAGATGAGCACTAGTTGTATGAAAGTGAATGCTAGTCTGTTTTCAGGATTAAATGTTAAAGTGGCTTGCCATACACTCACATTCACCACAATCCACCAATGAGGAACGTGTGCATGAAGAGCAGCGCAAACTTGAGTTTAATGTGTATTTCAACAAGAAGATCATGAAGAAACCTTTATAAACGTACGATCGTTTGAGAAGACTGATGTAACTGAGCATCATGGGAAAGCATTCGTCTCCCAGTGAAGAGGATTCTTACGGTACTAACGGTCACATTAACATGTTTAGTTTACAGACTCTGACAGAAACACATCATCATCATCATCATCGTGATGCTGGAGACGGACTGGTGTCACGTGTGACTGTCCACTTCCTCTCATGTGAACTCTGTACAGTAACTGGAGGATTACTGTTCGATTTGAAGCTACATTTTGATACTGTACTTTAGTGTTTGTGTTTGTGGAGTCCAGGCCGACCGCAGCCGGCTCTTCTTCACCGTACTGCCATCTGTGAGGAAGAAAGCGGTTCGGTGGTTTTGTGGCGGTCTGGACTGAGGGAGATCTCAATATTTGCCTGTTTTTCAACTTTATTTCATTTTTACGTAGTCTTGGTGAAACTTCATAGAGGAAAAGTGCACTGAAAAAACCTCTTAATTGAGTCCAGATGTTGTAGGTGAAAATAGGCCAAACACTAAAATTGAGAAAGGAATGAAAAAAACAGATTAAAAAAAAAAAAAAGTTTAATACCGCTGTCTGTTAATGTTCACTGTGTTTTATACAGTACCAACATTTTTGTTCACTTTGAACATTTTTACGTAACATTTCAGAAGGTTTTGTGCAAAGAGATGTAATTTGTGTGGAGTACTTGAACTGCATTAATAAACCGACTGAGTTGAAGCGCTGCTGTGTGTGTCCGGGCAGCGAGGGAAGTCCTGCTCCTCCGAGATCCTGAGACGAGACGCTTCACCAGAGACGCCACAGAACCAGCACCTGGTGGAAGAGGGACGGTCTGTGTTCTTATACTTAACTAAAACTAAATCCATTCAAACATTTTGTCTTTATCTGAAATGAAATCAATTTTAACTCAAATAAATTAGACTACTTAATTTCAGCTGCTTTCCAAGGAGGCATATCTCATTTCCATGTAGTTCAATAATGTGCTAAAATAACTAACCCTTAAATAGGAAAAGAAAATCTAGAACTAATAGAATTTGAATGATACCAGAATAACACTGGTTTGATGTTGTATTTATTTTAACCTTGAAACATTGCTAGCACAGCTCTGTCCTCGAATCCCTTCCCATCATGAGAGCAGCTTCTCGTTCGTGCGGCTGGTTATGTAGCGTCTGCTGAACATCTGGGCAGTAGTTCATAATGTCTCCGCACTAAATGTGTGCCTTATATGATGATGCTAAAAAGAACATTATTTGGTGTAATGAAATGCAGTTTAAGGTTAAAAAAAAAACATTTTCCATATAATGTACATTATCGTTTCTTCTCTATGCCCCGTCTTCTCAAACAGGTCGATTTTACAAGGCTCTGATTGGCCAGCTATCCAGTGCGTTGTGATTGGCCAAATACCTCAAGCATGACTGGAATGTATTAGGGCCCTTAACATACTGTGATGCCTTGTCCAGCCGGAGCGAAGAAGCACAAACATAAAACCCATTATAAGCGTGATATAAACATGATTTCTAGTCGTGTCCTCTTCAGCAGTAGTTTCACTCTCGGTGAATTCAGTGAGCATCCGTTGGGCTTGCAGCTATCATATGTGATGACCCCGGGCTGGACGCCGCTTCCTCCGGTGAAAGCTGATTCAGTTCCTCAGTGACCATGACAAAGCAGATATCTTCCTCTTTTGGAAGACCAAACTGCGTAGTTTTGCTTTCACAGTGAAACACACCGCGTCTGTACAACATGGCGGCAACAACAAATTACACCTTCTTTCTTTTCTTGAACATTAGTGCAGTGTTATGCAAATCTTCCCACACAGTGATGTAGACGTGTGGAGGCGTGTTAGAGTGATGTGTTTTTGGAGGGCGTGGACGGGTCTTAACTTAAATAAAGAATATCTCTTTGAGTTTGAGACTTTAGTCTTTTAAACTTTACAGATCCTGTCTATGCACCAAGAGCTTGTAACACTCCAAAGAGAAAGGAAAACTTTAAATCGTATCATATGACCCCTTTAACATTTTTGATCTTCAATACAAATATCTATGAATATCCTTAAACCAAGATACATTTACTGGAGATGCTAAATGAAATTATAAAGTCTTGAAACAATGAACAACATGTTTGATTAAAGCAAGAACAAATATTTGCCAGTTGAGGATGAAAACTTTTGTTTTGAATGAAGTTGATTTCTCTGACTCCGCTGGGAGGTATTTGTTCTTGTTTTAATCAAACTCACTTCATTGTGACAGCAAATTTTGCTTGTTTTTGTCAGTCCTGATTAAAATGCTATTTACTTATCTCAATCGTTTGCTTTAGTTCAGTTAAGTAAAGTTCAGATTTTAGTCAAATAAATTACAGTACATTTAGCTAAACTGTGACGCATTATTTCTCAAAAAAAAATTATTCTGAAGATACAGTAAAAGTTATTTCACAATCTAGTGATTGTTAGCAGAGATATTCAAGACTTCAGCTGTTTAATTCATTTTACAAAGTCATTTCCAGTGTTGAAGTGTTTCTATTATAACTCATTGGAGACCATATGGACATGTTGATCCCTTCAATTTACTTGAAAAAAGTCTTAAATTCGTCTTCTTCAAACCTGCAGAAACCTGACAAGTCATTACATGGAAAACCTGAGCCAGGCGAAGGTGAATGACTACATCTCCAAACAGTTCTAATAAAGGCACATTTCTGATGTTTGTCTGTCTAGTTCTTGTCTTTTTCAGTCAGGCTCATCTTTTTTCTGCATCACAGTGACATTATACTGTATTTTGTTAACTGCGTGAATGTGAATCCTGTCCAGTCTCCTACAGTAGATGAAATATGTGTGAGTTTGTCCAGCTGGAACTGATATAATAGTGCAGTGTTTTCAGTCTGATCAGATCAGGAAACACAATGCTGTTATACTGACAGCACACTCAAGTGATTGTGAACAAACACGTCTGTCATTCTGACACAACTGATATATTCACTGCTATAAACACTTATTTTTGTAAGATCCCATACAGCAAAAAAGTACATACTAAATATTTTATAAATGGAGAAGCTCAGTAAAATATACTTTTGAAATTGAAAATGTATTTTGGTGTATAATGGTATAAAACAGGAGAAAACTAATTTCCAATTTTACATTTTACAAATGCGGCTGGAGTATCCTAATATAGATTTCGTGTCCACTATTGAAATGAATACAATTTCAATAATTACATTCTGAAATGTATATATTATATAATATGTTTATATTATAACACACATATATATATAATTTTTTGTTAACACTTTATTTTAAGGTGTCCTTATTAAACGTATTACATGTACATACTATTATAATTACAATTAATAACGCATAATTACATGCAAGTAACCCTAAGCCTAACCCTAACCATATAGGAAGTACATGTAGTTAATTAATATTACTCAGTACTTAAATGTATAACTACCCCGGGTAGTATAAACACGGGTCACTAATTAGAAGTACAAAACAAGGATTTAACAAACGTTGGTTTTCACAGGACTGACCTCCATACGTCATGCTCGCAGAACTGCTTCTGTGTATAACAGTGAGCGCAAGCTTGATTAAAGTGATTATTATGTTTTGAATATGGATATTTTTCTTACAAAAATGCATCGATTCGCTACAGGAGTACTTTGTTCACCCCCCTGAGCCCTGTGAGACACTTTTTTAATGGATGCCCTTTTTTATAAAAATTCTCATGGACTGATGCAGTGCAATACCCGCTGGTAGTCATCAACAGCTTGAAAGATCAAAGACGATTTTTAATATAACTCTGACTTGATTCATCTAAAAGAAGAAAGTCATACCTAGGATGACTTCAGGGTGAGTAATTTAAGGCTTAATTTTCAATTTTGGGTGAACTAACCCTTTAAGCGTGATTCGAGAAACGTACCAAGGTAACAAAATATTTAGATGTTCTTTCTCATACAGTGTTGTGTGGAAACTCACTTCTCCTGATTCTCTCCTGATTTGATAAGGATCCTCCACACGCTGAGCTCCATGTCCTGATCAGAGTCATTCCAGCTCATGATGTTCCTGACGCGCCTCACCCAGCTGGACCAGACCAGTTCATCCTTCCAGACCAGCCGCACGGAGCTGAGCTGACCCAGATCAGACGATACCACCAGCAGAGACGTGAAGGACTTCAGACCACCACTCTCCTGATGCCTGCAGACAGTGAGAGCTTCATGATTATTCACTCTACTACAACAGCAAAATGCAGCAGCAAGTAGGGCTGGGTATTGTTCAAAATCTTTCGATCCAGTGCCAATTTCGATACCTCAGTTTCGATACCGGTTCCTAACGATACTTTTTTCGATACCATATGTTTTAAAATCCATTTAAACATCAACACAAATGCATTAAACATAAAACTTAGATTTTCCACCTTAATTAAAACAAATTCTGGTAATACTTCACACTCAGGATAACATTATTAATACAACTGGTTGTGCGTTTTGGATAGGGGTGCGCCATTCAGGGGCGGACTGGGACCAAAAAGTGGCCCTGGACTTTCTGGCCCACAGCAGCCCACCACATCATAATGCAAACGCGCCTGTTTTGATGTCATTTATTAATTTAATATTTAAGTAAACAGTTTGGGGATTTTAACCAATAGGGCAACTGATCCTCCGTTGAAAAAAAAGAAAAGAAAAAAAGAACAGCAGCTGTTCATTTAGCGACTCCTAGTGAGCGATACAGGCTCATCAAGACACAAACATTCTTCAGTTAGCAGATTCATACGAATCATGCATGAAATAGAAGTTTATAAACTCAAACGATAGCTTTTTGTGCTTTACAGATGAACTTGAAGTCTTTATTCATTCGAGATGTTCAATAATAGATCATCTTTGGCTCAGTAATACAAGTTCATGATCCGATTAGTGAACCGATGATTCTTTTGAGTCAATCTTTTAAAATAATCATTTATTTTGTTTAACGAAACCAGTGTTTCACAAACTGGATAGATCTGAGGTGCAGGGCTCGTTAGCCCCACGTCCCGGGGCTATTGTGTTTTCCAGTCCAATGGGCTATCGTGAATAGTGATGTAAAATTCCTAACTTGATTCGCGTTGTTCACTCGCTTGAAGGGGTGAAACGGATCGTAGCTGATCATTTGCACTTGTTTCGAAATATTGCTGATTCAAGCGTTTTAAACAATTCGCGCGCGTTCGGAGCTTGCGCTCACTCATTCAAAGCACGTGCTGCGAGCAGCATTTCAGACAATGCGCATACAGAAAATGAATTCATCTTTTGCATTTCATAAATTCTGAATGAACACATACACACACAATTATCTCAAAATAATTGTCTCTGCAAATATTCTCGTAAACACAGTCTGTTGTGTTTCAAGTGAACGTATACAGTGGCCTGCTGCTCAGAGGAATTCGCTGTACCGGATAAATCTGTCTCTCTCTCTGTTATTTAGACAACGTGAAAGGGGGCGTGTTTCAAGACACGCAATGGAGTAGACCAAACTAAACAGGGAGGGGTGGAAAAACACTCATCCAAACAAATGGTTAGTTAAATTGGCTTTGGTTGCAATGCTCTTATCGCATATGTTGCACTTTGCTGACTCTGCATCCACTTTTATTAAGTGTAGCCACACTTTAGACCTCATTGGCATTGTAATATGGAAACGTTTTGAGAAAAAACAACTACACTTGTGTTGTGTGACTGCGAGTATCTTCAGAAATCCTCCCCGTCACGTCACGTGGTGATGGACAGCCAGTCACGGCGAATTTAGGTTCTTACATGCACGTATGCTACAAGCTCACACAGACACAGCCGCTTGGCAAAAAAAAAAAAAATGGCCGCTTTTCTTTTGGAACCGAAATTTGGCACCGAAAGATAAATAATTTTTCGATACTCATAGTATCGAAGTTTTTCGTTCGATACCATAAAGGCATCGAAGTTCGGTACCCAGCCCTAGCAGCAAGAGTTCTTACTAGAACCAGGAAGTATGACCATATTAGCCCGGTCCTGTCAACACTGCACGGGCTCCCTATCTAACATTGTATAGATTTTAAAATATTGCTTATTACTTATAAAGCCCTGAATGGTTTAGCACCTCAGTATTTGAATGAGCTCCTTTTACATTATAATCCTCTACGTCCGCTACGTTCTCAAAACTCAGGCAATTTGATAATACCTAGAATATCAAAATCAACTGCAGGCGGCAGATCCTTTTCCTATTTGGCGCCTAAACTCTGGAATAACCTACCTAACATTGCTCGGGAGGCAGACACAATCTTGCAGTTAAAATCTAGATTAAATCAGACAAACTTACTCAGGCACATACTCACTCAGACACACACTCACAAACACACACACTCACTTACTCACCCTTCTCGTTTGGCTCTCAGCGAAGGAGGACACATTTTCCCCCTCTCCTCCCCTTACCTTCCCTGCTTGCTCTCTCATCCCGTCTATTGTCTAATACTTCTGAGAGAGTCTCTCTGCACTGCTCTCCAAACTGAAAAATCATGTATGTGATCAACTGGTCTCTCAACACAATTGACACCATCTTCTCGACGAGAAGCTTGGGTTCAGGGGAACCTGAACGTTCGCAGCTGGCTACACGATGGACGCGTGGGAGAGATGACGGGTCGTGTGTCTGGCGGCTCTTTCCGTGGAGGACATTGAAGATATCTACCTATTCAGAACCATGATAACAGTTGTTCTGCTGATTGGATTAGGCTTTGCCCTGGGTTATCGAAGAATTCAGAAAATGGGAACAGCTGTCCAAAGCCTCATAAAGCTGCCCGTTATGATTGAAGCAGTGGGCAGATATGCATATATTTCTACTCTCACACACACATACATTCTCCATTCACATACATATACACAGATACATATATAGAATATATGTATGTGCGAGAGAGAGTCTTACTTTTGGCGCCGTTACAGGATGGCTGCCTCCGTGACGTGCTCTGCAGTTGTTTTTGTGTTTTTTTTTAGTTTGTCCTGTCTTTAGTTATATTCCTGCAATAAGTTTCACCAGGTATGAACTGCTGAACATTCGGCAGATCACACAACAAGATATTTTACCGGATTTCAACTATTCAGACGTTTTACTTTACTACGTTTTACTGCGCTCGTCAGACTCAGGAACGCCATTGCCTAGCATCCATCTGGCAAATCTACACTCTCTACCCAGCAAAACGGATGAACTCCCTCTGCTCTCTCGGACAAATAAGGATTTCTCACACTCTGCTGCTCTGTGTTTCACAGAAACCTGGCCGAATGACGCCATACCGGACAGCGCGCTCCATCTGCCGGACCTTCATTCTGGTGAGTGTTTACATTCCTCCACAAGTGCATGTAAACTTGGCTTTACAGAAACTCTCTGAACAGATCACAGAGACAGAACAACAACACACGGACTCTGTTTTAATCATTCTCGGGGACTTTAATAAAGCCAATCTCTCCCTTGAACTGCCAAAATACAGACAACACATCACATGTCCCACCAGACAGTAATATATTGGATCACTGTTACATCACAATTAAGGATGCATATCACTCTATTCCACGGGCAGCTTTGGGACGTTCTGATCACTGTCTGGTTCATCTTATACTGACCTACAGGCAGAAATTAAAATCAGCTAAACCTGTATTAAGGACTGTAAAAAGATGGACTAATGAAGCAGGGCAGGATTTACAATCTCGTTTTGACCTCACTGACTGGAGTGATTTTGAAGCTGCTGCCACCGATATGGATGAGCTCACAGAGACTGTGACATCTTATATCAGTTTCTGTGAAAATATGTGTATTCCTACCAGGACTCAACTAAATTACAACAATGACAAACCGTGGTTCACTGCAAAACTCAGACAGCTCCGTGAGGCCAAAGAAGATGCTTACAGGAAGGGGGACAATGTCCTGTATAAACAGGCTAAATACACACTGGAAAATGAGATCAGAGTAGCAAAGAAAAATTATTCTGGAACAACTTTTGCAACCCACCCTGAACACCTCTCCAAACAACCGTTCACACCATTAACAACTTCTGCAACCCACCCTGAACACCTCTCCAAACAACCATTCACACCATTAACAACTCCTGCAACCCATCCTGAACACCTCTCCAAACAACCGTTCACACCATTCACAACTCCTGCAACCCATCCTGAACACCTCTTCAAACAACCGTTCACACCAGTAACAATTCCTGCAACCCACCCTGAACACCTCTCCAAACAACCATTCACACCATTAACAACTCCTGCAACCCACCCTGAACACCTCTCCAAACAACCATTCACACCATTCACAACTCCTGCAACCCACCCTGAACACCTCTCCAAACAACCATTCACACCATTCACAACTCCTGCAACCCACCCTGAACACCTCTCCAAACAACCATTCACACCATTAACAACTCCTGCAACCCACCCTGAACACCTCTCCAAACAACCGTTCACACCATTCACAACTCCTGCAACCCGCCCTGAACACCTCTCCAAACAACCGTTCACACCATTCACAACTCCTGCAACCCATCCTGAACACCTCTTCAAACAACCGTTCACACCAGTAACAATTCCTGCAACCCGCCCTGAACACCTCTTCAAACAACCGTTCACACCATTAACAACTCCTGCAACCCACCCTGAACACCTCTCCAAACAACCATTCACACCATTAACAACTCCTGCAACCCACCCTGAACACCTCTCCAAACAACCATTCACACCATTCACAACTCCTGCAACCCACTCTGAACACCTCTCCAAACAACCGTTCACACCATTAACAACTCCTGCAACCCGCCCTGAACACCTCTCCAAACAACCGTTCACACCATTCACAACTCCTGCAACCCACCCTGAACACCTCTCCAAACAACCATTCACACCATTAACAACTCCTGCAACCCACCCTGAACACCTCTCCAAACAACCATTCACACCATTCACAACTCCTGCAACCCACTCTGAACACCTCTCCAAACAACCGTTCACACCATTAACAACTCCTGCAACCCGCCCTGAACACCTCTACAAACAACCGTTCACACCATCCACAACTCCTGCAACCCACCCTGAACACCTCTCCAAACAACCGTTCACACCATTCATAACTCCTGCAACCCACTCTGAATACCTCCCCTCACAACCATTCACACCATTCACAACTCCTGCAACCCGCCCTGAACACCTCTCCAAACGACCGTTCACACCATTAACAACTCCTGCAACGCACCCTGAATACATCTCCAAACAACCGTTCACACCATTCACAACTCCTGCAACCCATCCTGAACACCTCTTCAAACAACCGTTCACACCATTAACAACTGCTGCAACCTACAGGCAGAAATTAAAATCAGCTAAACCTGTATTAAGGACTGTAAAAAGATGGACTAATGAAGCAGGGCAGGATTTACAATCTCGTTTTGACCTCACTGACTGGAGTGATTTTGAAGCTGCTGCCACCGATATGGATGAGCTCACAGAGACTGTGACATCTTATATCAGTTTCTGTGAAAATATGTGTATTCCTACCAGGACTCAACTAAATTACAACAATGACAAACCGTGGTTCACTGCAAAACTCAGACAGCTCCGTGAGGCCAAAGAAGATGCTTACAGGAAGGGGGACGATGTCCTGTATAAACAGGCTAAATACACACTGGAAAATGAGATCAGAGTAGCAAAGAAAAATTATTCTGGAACAACTTTTGCAACCCACCCTGAACACCTCTCCAAACAACCGTTCACACCATTAACAACTTCTGCAACCCACCCTGAACACCTCTCCAAACAACCGTTCACACCATTCACAACTCCTGCAACCCGCCCTGAACACCTCTCCACACAACCGTACACACCATCCACAACTCCTGCAACCCACCCTGAACACCTCTCCAAACAACCGTTCACACCATTCACAACTCCTGCAACCCATCCTGAACACCTCTTCAAACAACCGTTCACACCAGTAACAATTCCTGCAACCCGCCCTGAACACCTCTTCAAACAACCGTTCACACCATTAACAACTCCTGCAACCCACCCTGAACACCTCTCCAAACAACCATTCACACCATTAACAACTCCTGCAACCCACCCTGAACACCTCTCCAAACAACCATTCACACCATTCACAACTCCTGCAACCCACTCTGAACACCTCTCCAAACAACCGTTCACACCATTAACAACTCCTGCAACCCGCCCTGAACACCTCTCCAAACAACCGTTCACACCATTCACAACTCCTGCAACCCGCCCTGAACACCTCTCCAAACAACCGTTCACACCATTCATAACTCCTGCAACCCACTCTGAATACCTCCCCTCACAACTGTTCACACCATTCACAACTCCTGCAACCCGCCCTGAACACCTCTCCAAACGACCGTTCACACCATTAACAACTCCTGCAACGCACCCTGAATACATCTCCAAACAACCGTTCACACCATTCACAACTCCTGCAACCCATCCTGAACACCTCTTCAAACAACCGTTCACACCATTAACAACTGCTGCAACCCACCCTGAACACCTCTCCAAACAACCATTCACACCATTAACAACTCCTGCAACCCACCCTGTACACCTCTCCAAACAACCGTTCACACAATTCACAACTCCTGCAACCCACACTGAACACCTCTCCAAACAACTGTTCACACCTTTAACAACTCCTGCAACCCACACTGTACACCTCTCCAAACAACCGTTCACACAATTAACAACTCCTGCAACCCACACTGTACACCTCTCCAAACAACCGTTCACACCATTCACAACTCCTGCAACCCATCCTGAACACCTCTCCAAACAACCGTTCACACCATTCACAACTCCTGCAACCCATCCTGAACACCTCTTCAAACAACCGTTCACACCATTCACAACTCCTGCAACCCACTCTGAACACCTCTCCAAACAACCGTTCACACCTTTAACAACTCCTGCAACCCACACTGAACACCTCTCCACACAGCCGTTCACACCATTAACAACTCCTGCAACCCACCCTGAACAAACAACCGTTCACACCAATAACAACTCCTGCAACCCGCCCTGAGCACCTCTCCAAACAACCGTTCACACAATTAACAACTCCTGCAACCCATCCTGAACACCTCTCCAAACAACCACTCACACCATTAACAACTCCTGCAACCCATCCAGAACACCTCTCCAAACAACCGTTCACACCATTCAGAACTCCTGCAACCGATCCTGAACACCTCTCCACACAACCGTTCACACCATTAACAACTCCTGCAACCCACCCTGAACACCTCTCCAAACAACCACTCACACCATTCACAAGTCCTGCAACCCACCCTGAACACCTCTCCAAACAACCGTTCACACCATTCAGAACTCCTGCAACCCATCCTGAACACCTCTCCACACAACCGTTCACACCATTAACAACTCCTGCAACCCATCCTGAACACCTCTCCAAACAACCATTCACACCATTAACAACTCCTGCAGCCCGCCCTGAACACCTCTCCAAACAACCGTTCACACAATTAACAACTCCTGCAACCCATCCTGAACACCTCTCCAAACAACCGTTCACACCATTAACAACTCCTGCAACCCATCCTGAACACCTCTCCAAACAACCGTTCACACAATTAACAACTCCTGCAACCGATCCTGAACACCTCTCCACACAACCGTTCACACCATTAACAACTCCTGCAACCCACCCTGAACACCTCTCCAAACAACCACTCACACCATTCACAAGTCCTGCAACCCACCCTGAACACCTCTCCAAACAACCGTTCACACCATTCAGAACTCCTGCAACCCATCCTGAACACCTCTCCACACAACCGTTCACACCATTAACAACTCCTGCAACCCATCCTGAACACCTCTCCAAACAACCATTCACACCATTAACAACTCCTGCAACCCGCCCTGAACACCTCTCCAATCAACCGTTCACACCATTAACAACTCCTGCAACCCGCCCTGAACACCTCTCCAAACAACCGTTCACACCATTAACAGCTCCTGCAACCCGCCCTGAACACCTCTCCAAACAACCGCTCTCACCATTCACACCTCCTGCATCCCCCTCTCCCCCACACCTGCAATTCAGATAAGCAAGGATGCAGTGTGCAAGGTCTTCCGGAAGCAGAAAAGGAAAAAAGCACCAGGCCCAGATTGTGTTACGCCAGCCTGTCTGAAATCCTGTGCTGACCAGCTGGCCCCCATCTTCACACAGATCTTCAACAGTTCGCTGGAGCTGTGCGAAGTCCCTTCATGCTTCAAACGATCAACCATCATCCCCATCCCAAACAAACCCAAAATTGCATGACTTAATGACTACAGGCTCACTGGTGCAGGTCAATGTCAATGTCACCTTTATTTATATAGCGCTTTAAACAAAATACATTGCGTCAAAGCAACTGAACAACATTCATTAGGAAAACAGTGTCAATAATGCAAAAATGAGAGTTAAAGGCAGTTCATCATTGGATTCAGTTATGTCATCTCTGTTCAGTTAAATAGTGTCTGTGCATTTATTTGCAATCAAGTCAACGATATCGCTGTAGATGAAGTGTCCCCAACTAAGCAAGCCAGAGGCGACAGCGGCAAGGAACCGAAACTCCATCGGTGACAGAATGGAGAAAAAAACCTTGGGAGAAACCAGGCTCAGTTGGGGGGCCAGTTCTCCTCTGACCAGACGAAACAAGTAGTTCTATTCCAGGCTGCAGCAAAGTCAGATTGTGCAGAAGAATCCTCTGTTTCCTGTGGTCTTGTCCTGGTGCTCCTCTGAGACAAGGTCTTTACAGGGGATCTGTATCTGGGGCTCTAGTTGTCCTGGTCTCCGCTGTCTTTCAGGGATGTAGAGGTCCTTTCTAGGTGCTGATCCACCATCTGGTCTGGATACTGTCCTCTGATCTGGACACAGACTGGATCTGGTGGCCACGGTGACCTCGGAACAAGAGAGAAACAGACAAATATTAGCGTAGATGCCATTCTTCTAATGATGTAGCAAGTACATAGGTTGTAATGGGAAGTGTTTCCGGTTCCGGTTTACCTAATTAATGCAGCCTAAAAATCCTTTAACGGATTTGGATAATAAAAGCATATTAGTATGTTATGTGTATGCCAGGTTAAAGAGATGGGTCTTTAATCTAGATTTAAACTGCAAGAGTGTGTCTGCCTCCCGAACAATGTTAGGTAGGTTATTCCAGAGTTTGGGCGCCAAATAGGAAAAGGATCTGCCGCCTGCAGTTGATTTTGATATTCTAGGTATTATCAAATTGCCTGAGTTTTGAGAACGTAGCGGACGTAGAGGATTATAATGTAAAAGGAGCTCATTCAAATACTGAGGTGCTAAACCATTCAGGGCTTTATAAGTAATAAGCAATATTTTAAAATCTATGCGATGCTTGATAGGGAGCCAGTGCAGTGTTGACAGGACCGGGCTAATATGGTCATACTTCCTGGTTCTAGTAAGAACTCTTGCTGCTGCATTTTGGACTAGCTGTAGTTTGTTTACTAAGCGTGCAGAACAACCACCCAATAAAGCATTACAATAATCTAACCTTGAGGTCATAAATGCATGGATTAACATTTCTGCATTTGACATTGAGAGCATAGGCCGTAATTTAGATATATTTTTGAGATGGAAAAATGCAGTTTTACAAATGCTAGAAACGTGGCTTTCTAAGGAAAGATTGCGATCAAGTAGCACACCTAGGTTCCTAACTGATGATGAAGAATTGACAGAGCAACCATCAAGTCTTAGACAGTGTTCCAGGTTATTACAAGCAGAGTTTTTAGGTCCTATAATTAACACCTCTGTTTTTTCAGAATTTAGCAGTAAGAAATTACTCGTCATCCAGTTTTTTATATCGACTATGCAATCCATTAGTTTTTCAAATTGGTGTGTTTCACCGGGCTGCGAAGAAATATAGAGCTGAGTATCATCAGCATAACAGTGAAAGCTAACACCATGTTTCCTGATGATATCTCCCAAGGGTAACATATAAAGCGTGAAGAGTAGCGGCCCTAGTACTGAGCCTTGAGGTACTCCATACTGCACTTGTGATCGATAGGATACATCTTCATTCACTGCTACGAACTGATGGCGGTCATATAAGTACGATTTAAACCATGCTAATGCACTTCCACTGATGCCAACAAAGTATTCAAGTCTATGCAAAAGAATGTTGTGGTCAATTGTGTCAAACGCAGCACTAAGATCCAATAAAACTAATAGAGAGATACACCCACGATCAGATGATAAGAGCAGATCATTTGTAACTCTAAGAAGAGCAGTCTCAGTACTATGATACGGTCTAAATCCTGACTGGAAATCCTCACATATACCATTTTTCTCTAAGAAGGAATATAATTGTGTGGATACCACCTTTTCTAGTATCTTGGACAGAAAAGGGAGATTCGAGATTGGTCTATAATTAACTAGTTCTTTGGGGTCAAGTTGTGGTTTTTTGATGAGAGGCTTAATAACAGCCAGTTTGAAGGTTTTGGGGACATGTCCTAATGACAATGAGGAATTAATAATAGTCAGAAGAGGATCTATGACTTCTGGAAGCACCTCTTTCAGGAGCTTAGATGGTATAGGGTCTAATATACATGTTGTTGGTTTAGATGATTTAACAAGTTTATACAATTCTTCCTCTCCGATAGTAGAGAATGAGTGGAACTGTTCCTCAGGGGATCTATATTGCACTGTCTGATGTGATACTGTAGCTGACGGCTGAATGGTTGCAATTTTATCTCTAATAGTATTGATTTTAGAAGTAAAGTAGTTCATAAAGTCATTACTGCTGTGGTGTTGGGAAATGTCAACACTTGTTGAGGCTTTATTTTTCGTTAATTTAGCCACTGTATTGAATAAATACCTGGGGTTATGTTTGTTTTCTTCTAAAAGAGAAGAAAAGTAATCGGATCTAGCAGTTTTTAATGCTTTTCTGTAGGATATGTTACTTTCCCGCCAAGCAATATGAAATACCTCTAGTTTTGTTTTCCTCCAGCTGCGCTCCATTTTTCGGGCTGCTCTCTTTAGGGTGCGAGTATGCTCATTATACCATGGTGTCAAACTGTTTTCCTTAACCTTCCTTAAGCGTAAAGGAGCAACTTTATTTAAAGTGCTAGAAAAGAGAGAGTCCATAGTTTCTGTTACATCATCAAGTTGTTCTGAGGTTTTGGATATGCTAAGGAATTTGGATACATCAGGAAGATAACTTAAAAAGCAGTCTTTTGTGTTAGAAGTGATGGTTCTTCCATACTTGTAACAAGAAGTAGAATTTACAATTTTGGCTATATGAATTTTGCAAAGAACTAAATAATGATCTGAGATATCATCACTTGGCTGAATAATTTCAACACCATCAACATCAATTCCATGTGACAGTATTAAATCTAGAGTATGATTTCGACAATGAGTAGGTCCTGAAACGTGTTGTCTAACACCAATAGAGTTCAGAATGTCTATAAATGCTGATCCCAATGCATCGTTTTCATTATCAACATGGATATTAAAATCACCAACTATTAAAACTTTATCTGCAGCCAGAACTAACTCGGATGTAAAATCACCAAACTCTTTAATAAAGTCTGTATGGTGCCCTGGTGGCCTGTATACAGTAGCCAGTACAAACATAACAGGGGATTTATCATTAACATTTGTTTCTTTGGATAATGTTATATGAAGTACCATTACTTCAAATGAGTTATACTTGAAGCCTGCCCTCTGAGAAATCCTGAAAACGTTGTTATAAATTGAAGCAACACCTCCACCTTTGCCTTTTAGACATGGCTCATGTTTATAACAGTAATCTTGGGGGGTGGACTCATTTAAAATAATGTAATCATCAGGTTTTAGCCAGGTTTCTGTCAAACGGAGTACATCTATATTATGATCAGTGATCATATTATTTACAAAAAGTGTTTTCGTAGAAAGGGATCTGATATTCAATAAGCCAAGCTTTATCATTTGTTTATCCATATTGCTTCTGTTTTTTATTTGTTGAACCTCAATTAAATTGTTAATCTTAACTTGGTTTGGACGTTTTTTGTATTTTCTAGTTCGGGGAACAGACACAGTCTCTATAGTGTGATATCTAGGTGAAAAAGTCTCTTTGTGCTGAGAATTAACTGACCTCTGTGACGGGAGGCAGCTAGCAGACGGTCGGTTTAGCCAGTCTGTCTGCTTCCTGACCTGGGCCCCAGTTAGTCAAGTATAAACACTAAGACTATTTGCCATATTTCTAGAGAGAAGAGTGGCGCCACCCCAGGAGGGATGAAGACCATCTCTTTTAAACAGGTCAGGTCTGCCCCAAAAGCTCGTCCAATTGTCTATGAAACCTATGTTATTCTGTGGGCACCACTTAGACATCCAGCCATTGAGTGATGACAATCTGCTATGCATCTCATCACCACGGTAAGCAGGGAGGGGACCAGAGCATATTACAGTGTCTGACATCGTGCTTGCAAGTTCACACACCTCTTTAATGTTATTTTTAGTGATCTCCGACTGGCGAAGTCGAACATCATTAGCGCCGGCATGAATAACAATCTTACTGTATTTACGTTTAGCATTAGCCAGCACTTTTAAATTTGCCAAGATGTCAGGCGCTCTGGCTCCCGGTGAACATTTGACTATGGTGGCTGGTGTCTCTATATTCACGTTCCGTACAATAGAATCACCAATAACTAGAGCACTTTCATCAGGTTTCTCAGTGGGTGCATCACTGAGTGGGGAGAACCTGTTTAATGTTTTGATCGGAACAGAAGAGCGGTGTTTTGACCCACGACTACGCTGCCTCACCGTCACCCAGTTGCCCTGCTGCAGGGGCTCTGTTTCCGGATCCGGACAATGTACAGGAATCCCTGAGCTAGACGCATCCAAAGCCATATCTAGAGCCCTAACATTCTTACTGTCCTCAATTAAAGTTTGGATGCGTGTCTCTAATTCTGAAATCTTCTCTGTCAGCCTAACTATTTCCCTGCATTTATCACATGTGAATCCCTCATCAGCGACAGAGATAGATAAACTGTACATGTGGCAAGAGGTGCAAGAAACAATGATAGGAGAAGCCATTACTCACCGTGCTTGATGAAAATTCTTACTGCGGTTGTTTGATGAACTTGTGAAAAACTGGAGCGAGGGAGAGGAGAAAAGAAAACAGCGATAGGTTCGAATGAAAACGCTAATGACAAGCTAACGAGTGCTAACGCTTTGCAGGTGTACTGCACTCACGTAAATAAAATAAAAGTGAACGATCAAAGTTAATCTGATAAGATTGATCGATAATATCAGAAATATGGTGTGAATTAAGTTATATTTTACCACTTTAAAAAACAGAGAGTGATAGTAAGATAAAGATTCTAGAGAAAAAAATAAAATAAAAACAGCTACACGGAGCTACAATTTGCTACAGAAGGCCAACAGGAAGTAGAGAAAACACTGAAGGACATTACTGGACCCTTGCTGGATCCTCTTCAGTTTGCCTATAGAGCAAACAGGTCTGTGGATGATGCGGTAAACATTGGACTGCATTATATTCTGCAACACCTAGACAGAACGGGGACTTGTGTGAGGATCCTGTTTGTGGACTTCAGCTCCGCCTTTAACACGATCATCCCAAACCTCCTCCTGCCCAAACTAACTCAGCTCTCTGTGCCCACCTCCGTCTGTCAGTGGATCAACAGCTTCCTGACAGACAGGAAGCAGCTAGTGAGGCTGGGAAAATACACATCCAGCACCCGTACAATCAGCACCGGAGCTCCCCAGGGCTGTGTTCTCTCCCCACTGCTCTTCTCCCTGTACACTAACGATTGCACATCTAAGGACCCCTCTGTCAAGCTCCTGAAGTTTGGAGATGACACCACACTCATCGGCCTCATTCAGGACGGTGACAAGTCTGCTTACAGACAGGAGGTTAAAGAGCTGGCTGTCTGGTGCACTCTCAACAACCTGGAGCTTAACACGCTCAAAACAGTGGAGATGATAGTGGACTTCAGGAGAAACCCCCCTGCACTCCCCCCACTCACCATCATGAACAGCACTGTGACTGCAGTGGAGTCATTCAGGTTCCTGGGCACCACTATTTCTCAGGACCTGAAGTGGGACATTCAAATTGACTCCATTGTGAAAAAGGCCCAGCAGAGGTTGTACTTCCTTCGCCAGCTGAGGAAGTTTAATCTGCCACAGGATCTGCTGAAACAGTTCTACTCCACCATCATTGAATCCATCCTCTGCACTTCAGTAACTGTCTGGTTCAGATCAGCTTCTAAATCTGACCTCAGAAGACTACAGAGGGTAGTCCGGACTGCTGAGCGAATCATCGGTACAACCGTCCCTTCTATTCAAGAACTGTACTTATCCAGAGTGAGCAAAAGGGCCAGTAAAATCACTCTGGACCCCTCACATCCAGCACACTCCCTCTTTGAACTGTTGCCATCTGGTCGACGCTACAGAGCACTGAGCACCAGAACGACCAGACACAGGAACAGTTTCTTCCCTCAGGCAATCCATCTAATGAAAACTTGGTAATAACTGTGGAACACACTATACTTTATATTTATATACACATACACTTATTTATCTAACACACATACTTGGTTTACACTTAAAGATATTATTTTTTGCAAATAATATAACTGTACATACATATTGCTTTTTGTAATATACCTGCCTACAATTGTCAATTGTATATTGTGATTCCTTACCTACTTATTTGTATTTTTTTTTTACAATTCTTTCATTATGTTTTTTTTTTTTTTTTTTTTTTGTTCTGTCACCGACATTGTTGCACTGCGGCACTTCTGTCAGGGAAAAAAAATTCCTCATATGTGTAAACATACCTGGCAATAAAGCTCATTTTGATTCTGATTCTGAGAGTATAGTGGAAACGGAAGGAGTTTAGTTGAAACGGAAGGAGTATAGTGGAAACTAAAGGCAGGTTAGGCACGATCAGGGTCACCGGGACAGGTCTTGGTCAGCATGGCTGAGGTAGATGAGGCAGCCGCAGAAATATTTCAGTAAGCTATAAATAAATATTATCATCATGAAAAGGTTACATGGCCTCATGGACACAAGCTCAGCCTCAGTCGTGTTGCCAGATAGACGTATTATAAGCGCAAAAACTCAGTGCTAGACTAGTGTTCTATAAGTGCAACCTGCTGTCAGAGATTGAATTTGCATTTTCATCAGAATCAGAAAGAGCTTTATTGCCAAGTGTTTACACACAGAAGAAATTTCGTCAGGAGCTTCCAGTATAGAAAGAACAAACATAGTGCAGACACACATATAATTAAGGAAATAAAACTAATAATAATAAATAGTAATAATAAAATATTCATTCAGCCCATCTGATGTTTTTGTTTTGTGCACTTGCTTCATGTTGCATATATTTTTTGCTTGTTTGTTTGTTTGTTTGTTCAAGGTTAGTTTTAGCCAGTAAAAGAGCAAAATAAACATTTAATAAAATTGCAAGGAAGAGCTGAGCAGGTCTTGCACATCTATTTCCTGGTCTGAGAGTGACTTCCTGCTTAAACAGGAAGTAATGGATACCAAAAAAGGTAGAAATATATGTATGTGAAAGGAGAATGTAAGTGTGTGAAAGCAAGAATATATGTATGTGAAAGGACATTGTAAGTGTGTGAAAGCAAGAATATATGATTGTGAAAGGAGAATGTATGTGTGTGAATGGAGAATGTAAGTGTGTGACAGTGCCAGCATGAATTACGGCTTGTACGGCCCCTCATAATAAAGGGCTACTACTACACACACACACACTCACTCAGACACACACTCACTCAGGCACACACTCAATCACTCAGACACACATCACTCACTCAAACACAAACTCACTCAGACACACAATCCCTAACTCAGACACACACACACACACACTCATTTATTCTGACACACACTCACTCACTCAGACACACACTCACACACGCTCAAACACTCAGGCACACACTAACACACACACATTCACTCAGACACACACTCACTTAGACACTCACTCAGACACACACTCACACACTCAGACACACACACACACACACACACTCACTCACTCAGACACTCACTCACTCAGACAAACACTCACTCTCACTCACTCAGACACACACTCACTCACTCACCCAGAAACACACACTCACTCAGACACAGACTCACCTGCACTCACTCAGACACACACTCATCCACTCAGACACACGCTCACTCACTCAGACACACACACTCACTCACTCACTCACTCACTCAGACACACACTCACTCAGACACTCACTCAGACACACACTCACACACTCAGACACACACACACACACACACACTCACTCACTCAGACACTCACTCACTCAGACAAACACTCACTCTCACTCACTCAGACACACACTCACTCACTCACTCACCCAGAAACACACACTCACTCAGACACAGACTCACCTGCACTCACTCAGACACACACTCATCCACTCAGACACACGCTCACTCACTCAGACACACACACTCACTCACTCACTCACTCACTCAGACACACACTCACTCAGACACTCACTCAGACACACACTCACACACTCAGACACACACACACACACACACACACACACTCACTCACTCAGACACTCACTCACTCAGACAAACACTCACTCTCACTCACTCAGACACACACTCACTCACTCACTCACCCAGAAACACACACTCACTCAGACACAGACTCACCTGCACTCACTCAGACACACACTCATCCACTCAGACACACACTCACTCACTCAGACACACAAACTCACTCACTCACTCACTCACTCAGACACACACTCACTTACTCACTCACTCAGACACACACACACACTCATTCACTCAGACACACAATCACTCACTCAGACACACACTAATTCAGACACTCACTCACTCAGATACAGACTCACTTAGACACACACTCACACACACTCACTCACTCACTCACCTACACTCACTCAATCAGACAAACACTCACTCACTTAGACACACACTCACTCACACTCACTCACTCAGACACGCACTCACTCACTCACTCACTCACTCAGAGACACACTCACCTGCACTCACACACTCAGACACACACTCATTCAGACACTCACTCACTCAGATACAGACTCACTCAGACACACACTCACTCACTCACTCTCACACATTCACCTACACTCACTCAATCAGACACACACTCACTCAGACAAACACTCACTCACTCAGACACACACTCACTCACTCAGAGACACACACACTCACTCAGACACACACTCACTCACTCACTCAGACACACACTCACTCACTCAGAGACACACTCACTCACTCAGACACACACTCACTCACTCAGAGACACACACACTCACTCAGACACACACTCACTCACTCACTCACTCAGACACACACTCACTCACTCAGACACACACTCAGTCAGACACACACTCACTCACACAGACACACACTCACTCAGACACACTCATTCACACACTCACTCACTCACACGCACTCAGACACACACTCACTCACTCACACACACTCACTCTCTCAGACACTCACTCACTCAGACACACACTCACTCACTCTCACTCACTCACACACATTCACTCACACACACTCACTCACTCACTCAGACACACACTCACTCACTCAGACACACACTCACTCACTCAGACACACGCACACTCACTCAGACACACTCACTCACTCAGACACACGCACACTCACACAGACACACACTCATTCAGACACTCACTCAGACACACACTCATTCAGACACTCACTCACTCACTCACTCGCACACACTCACTCAGACACGCACTCACTCACTCAGACACACACGCACTCACTCAGACACACACTTACTTACTCAGACAAACACTCACTCACTCACACTCACTCACTCACTCACTCAGACACACACTCACTCACTCAGACACACGCACACTCACTCACTCAGACACACACTCACTCACTCAGACACACACTCACTCACTCAGACACTTACTCACTCAGACACACACTCACTCACTCAGACACACACTCACTCACTCACACACACACACTCACTCACTCACTCACTCAGACACTCACTCAGACACACACTCACTCAGACACACACTCACACACACTCACTCAGACACACACTCACTCACTCAGACACACACTCACTCACTCAGACACACGCACACTCACTCAGACACACTCACTCACTCAGACACACGCACACTCACACAGACACACACACACACACTCACTCACTCAGACACACACTCATTCAGACACTCACTCACTCACTCGCACACACTCACTCAGACACGCACTCACTCAC
Organism: Carassius carassius; assembly: GCF_963082965.1. Lineage (NCBI taxonomy): Eukaryota > Metazoa > Chordata > Actinopteri > Cypriniformes > Cyprinidae > Carassius > Carassius carassius. Next base: position 21,391,205 of record NC_081804.1, read on the forward strand.
TCAGACACACACGCACTCACTCAGACACACACGCACTCACTCAGACACACACTTACTCACTCAGACAAACACTCACTCACTCACACTCACTCACTCACTCACTCACTCAGACACGCACACTCACTCAGACACACGCACACTCACTCACTCACACTCACTCACTCAGACACACACTCACTCACTCAGACACTTACTCACTCACTCAGACACTTACTCACTCAGACACACACTCACTCACTCAGACACACACTCACTCACACACTCACACACACACACTCACTCACTCACTCAGACAGACACTCACTCAGACACACACTCACTCAGACACACACTCACACACACTCACTCAGACACACACTCATTCACTCAGACACACACTCACTCGCTCAGACACACACTCACTCAATCAGACACACACACACTCACTCACTCACTCAGACAGACACTCACTCAGACACACACTCACTCAGACACACACTCACACACACTCACTCAGACACACACTCACTCAGACACACACTCACTCGCTCAGACACACACTCACTCGCTCAGACACACACTCACTTGCTCAGACACACACTCACTCGCTCAGACACACACTCACTCGCTCAGACACACACTCACTCAATCAGACACACACTCACTCAATCAGACACACACACTCAGACACTAACTCACTCGCTCGCTCACTCACCCACTCAATCAGACACACACACTCAGACACTAACTCGCTCGCTCACTCACTCACTCACTCACTCAGACACACACTCACTCACTCAGACACACACACTCACTCAGACACACACTCACTCACACTCACTCACTCAGACACACACACACTCACTCACTCACTCAGACACACACTCACTCAGACACAATCATTCACTCACTCACTCACTCAGTCAAACACTCACTCACACATTCACTCACACACACACACACACACACACTCACTCAATCAGACACACACTCACTCAATCAGACACACACACTCAGACACTAACTCACTCGCTCGCTCACTCAGACACTCACTCACTCAGACACAGACTCACTCACTCAGACACACACTCACTCACTCACACTTACTCAGACACACACTCACTCAGACACACACTCACTCACTCAGACACACACTCACTCACTAACTCACACTTACTCACTCAGACACACACTCACGCAGACACACACTCACTCACTCAGACACTTACTCACTCAGACACACACTCACTCACTCAGACACTTACTCACTCAGACACACACTCACTCACTCAGACACTTACTCACTCAGACACACACTCACTCACTCACACACACACATACTCATTCATTCAGACACACTCACTCACTCAGACACACACTCACTCACTCACTCACTCACTCAGACACACACTCACTCACTCACTCACTCAGACAGACACTCAGACACACACTCACTCAGACACACACTCATTCACTCAGACACACACTCACTCACTCAGACACACACTCACTCGCTCAGACACACACTCACTCGCTCAGACACACACTCACTCAATCAGACACACACTTACTCAATCAGACACACACACTCAGACACTAACTCACTCGCTCGCTCACTCACTCACTCAGACACACGCTCTCTCACTCAGACACACACTCACTCAGACACACACTCACTCACTCAGACACACACTCACTCAGACACAATCATTCACTCACTCACTCACTCAGTTAAACACTCATTCACACTCACTCAAGACAATCACACACTCACTCACACACACTCACTCACTCACTCACACACTCACTCACACACACACACACACACACACACACACTCACACACACACACTCACTCACACTCACACTGACTCAATCAGACACACACTCACTCAATCAGACACACACACTCAGACACACACACTCAGACACTAACTCAGACACTCACTCACACTCACACTCACTCAATCAGACACACACTCACTCACTCACTCAGACACACACTCACTCACTCACACTTACTCAGACACACACTCACTCAGACACACACTCACTCACTCAGACACACACACACTCACTCACTCACTCAGACACACACTCACTCAGACACACAATCATTCACTCACTCACTCACTCACTCACTCAGACAAACACTCACTCACACTCACTCAAGACAATCACACACTCGCTCATACACACACACACTCACTCACTCACACACACACACACACACACACACACACACACACACTCACACTCACTCAGACACACACACTCACTCACACTCACTCAGACACACACTCACTCGCTCAAACAATCACTCACGTCTGAAAAAACAGAGGTGTTAATTATAGGACCTAAAAACTCTGCTTGTAATAACCTAGAACACTGTCTAAGACTTGATGGTTGCTCTGTCAATTCTTCGTCATCAGTTAGGAACCTAGGTGTGCTATTTGATCGCAATCTTTCCTTAGAAAGCCAAGTTTCTAGCATTTGTAAAACTGCATTTTTCCATCTCAAAAATAAATCTAAATTACGGCCTATGCTCTCAATGTCAAATGCAGAAATGTTAATCCATGCATTTATGACCTCAAGGTTAGATTATTGTAATGCTTTATTGGGTGGTTGTTCTGCACGCTTAGTAAACAAACTACAGCTAGTCCAAAATGCAGCAGCAAGAGTTCTTACTAGAACCAGGAAGTATGACCATATTAGCCCGGTCCTGTCAACACTGCACTGGCTCCCTATCAAGCATCGCATAGATTTTAAAATATTGCTTATTACTTATAAAGCCCTGAATGGTTTAGCACCTCAGTATTTGAATGAGCTCCTTTTACATTAAAATCCTCTATGTCCGCTACGTTCTCAAAACTCAGGCAATTTGATAATACCTAGAATATCAAAATCAACTGCGGGCGGCAGATCCTTTTCCTATTTGGCGCCTAAACTCTGGAATAACCTACCTAACATTGTTCGGGAGGCAGACACACTCTTGCAGTTTAAATCTAGATTAAAGACCCATCTCTTTAACCTGGCATACACATAACATACTAATATGCTTTTATTATCCAAATCCGTTAAAGGATTTTTAGGCTGCATTAATTAGGTAAACCGGAACCGGAAACACTTCCCATAACAACCTATGTACTTGCTACATCATTAGAAGAATGGCATCTACGCTAATATTTGTCTGTTTCTCTCTTATTCCGAGGTCACCGTAGCCACCAGATCCAGTCTGTGTCCAGA